>NW_023994905.1:0-187001 GCF_015586225.1 Lucilia sericata | reverse complement strand
GTACATGATCGAAGGAATACGCTTTTACTGAATCGACAATTTTTTTCGTGTTTAGCAAAGTTTTCTATAAAATCTATATATTTTACAGAAAATTCTCTTTAAATAGGGTTAAAACAGATGAATATTATCTGATGTCATAGTATTACAAATAAATAGTACAGGCAAATATCTGTATAGCGAAACTCACTTTAACGAAAACCTTATATGTATAAGGAAAATAAGGAATTCTATAATAGGTAAACTAGAATTTTTTTACATTAAAAATGATATAGAGCAAGTAGTATTTAATTTAAGAACAGTAAAATTAAAATTTGCTATTTAAAAATCTTATTTCATGAGGACATTATAATCTAAAAAGTCTTAATTCATATTAACCTCAGACTTTCTAATTTTTGAGGAGGCTCTCTTTAGGGTTACCCAATAGGATCTTGTGGTTTTACCCACCGTTTCATTATTCCAATATGCCTTATGGGATTATTTTGCCCATATTTTTATTCAGACCTCGTTGAGTCAAATAGCCTGGTAACCACATGATGTACTCTAAGAGAGTATTCGGTTAAAGCATTCTTAAAATTCCTATTACCAGATATCGCCCAAATGTCTTCTGACTGTCGGTAAATATGTATGTTAACCCCTGTCGGCGCCAATTTTATTCAGATCTAATTTACGCATTTGTTTATTGCTCGGATAGATAAACGGTAGTATATTTGTTTCTGGGACTTCAATATAAAACCACAGACCCGCTCTGTCCACCAGCTTAGAGCCATCTGTTTACTAATTTGTTCTAATGTTTCGTTTGATCATGACATTCTATCTGGGATCAGTGTTTTAAAGTTCCCGACATATTCTGTGTCTTGCGATCATGCACGTCCGATTTTTATGCATAGTCTTGCAATGTTTCCAGTATATATTTATGACTTTGGTCAGTTCGCCTAAAGTTAAGAGCAACATGTCCAGAGTCCTGGTTGACATGGTGCTCATGGCACCCAAGCAACATGTACGCGGAACTCCCAGTAGTAGTTCTATATTACTCTTTTTGTCCAAAGAAGTCCACCAATAGCATTAGTTAGAATTGATCCAATTACACTATTATAATGCCAATGTGTCATAGTAAGACTAAGGCCCCGTTTCATGCCTATGATTATTCTCCTACATAGCGCCCTGCACCGATGTGCCTTGTTGATCTTATCATCTATGTCTATCTATTAACAAGGAAACAAGGATTACAACCTAAATATATCACTCTGTCTGTCTGTAAAAAGGACCATTTTTTGAATTTTTGCCAAAAAAACCTAGAAAAAATTTCTTCGGGACTAAGTACAAATATTCCGGAAAGAAAGTATGTAAAATAAAATTTTGCGCATTTAAGCGGGACCCATTCACGTTTAACGTTAAATAAAAAAAAACTATTTAATTGAACTTACAATAGTTTTTAACGATTTCATAGAAATTTCTGCTTAAAAACAACAAATTAAATACATTTTTATTTCATAATGTGCTTAAAATGAGTATTCTGTTTTGACGTTTTTGAAGAAACAAAGCCAGACACAATTCAATACAAATGGCGAAAATTCGTTTGCCCGGTGTTCACATTACAAGAAATAATTTCTTAAAACAATTGACGGATACATTCGTAATTCAGCTCTGGGTGGAGGAAGACCGTCGTGCGTCGTTGCCACTATCTCTTAGGGGTAATCAGGCCGTCCTTTTTGCTCTGCCTAGAGGGTTTTGCGTTTCAAACCGCATTGGCCAATGTGTAACGTCAGATAACTGTATCGAGTTACAGTTTTTCTTGAGGTGCATATTGACCATGTGCAATCGTGTTAACTTAAACTAAGTTTTGATTATGGTGGAGAACCAGAAAAACTCGAATTTGTAACTTTTGCTAGTATTACTAGCAATACTTATCGTGGCGTTATGTTTTTATAACAGGCCAAATAAATCTTAACTGAAGCATAGTTAAGTAACTTTAAAATTAAACAAACAAACAAACAATCGACGGATAAACAGTAAAAAAACAAGATTTTGTTTGCAGGAACAAGAGGAACAGTAAATGCGCAACCAAACCAAAAGCAAAATATATGTGTTTATATTTACTAAAAAGATAAATCATTGAATAATAACTTCTATTTATTCTAAAATTTCATTTAATATTGTTTTTCATCACTACCTTGTGCAAGTGGAAAAGAGACAGATGGTGGATCTGCACTGTCATGTTGCAGCTATCTAGTATAGTCAATATAGCGAAAAACCTCGGTTGTTTGGAACGATTTATGGTGATTAAAAAAATCGCTATAAGCCGGGAAATAACCAAATTATAAATAATTTTCATTATACCCGCATTTACGCAAATCTTGTTCAAAATCTAGATCGTTTACACTTCACTTTTTGACATTGGCTAGATTTCATTTTAAAAGTAAATCTTGTTTAAAAGCAAAAAGTAGTGAAAAATATAAAATATTTATTTGACATATTGTATAGAATTCGGCATTTAAATATCACGTTATATTTTACCTTCAAAAAATTTTTTATTCATGTTTTCCGTTTTGTAGGAAATTTTCTTGAAAAATTAGTTTATTTCCATTTTTATTTCTTTTGTTTCAATTGCCATTGTTTCTTCTGCAGCGTGGTATTTTTAGTACTATTTGGCATTGCATTTCTATTTGTACTAGATTTTGAGTAGATTTTGCCGAAATCTACTAATGGAGTACATTTTGTTTTGTATGGGAAATCTAGTAAAAATCAAATGGATCTGCTCAAAATCTCATAAGTACTAGATTTCGCTGTAGTGTAAATGCGGTATAAGGGGAATTAAAGTCGCATGATTTATATTTTTTCTTTTACACTATTGGTATAAGACAATAACAAAGTAGTATGGAAACAGCTGTTTCTTTTTTTTTTGGGATGTATTTACATAAAAATACATTCCTGATCTAATGCGACAAGCTTATTGTTATACCCTCCACCAACATCAGTGGTGATAGAGGGTTAATATAACTTTGTTATTCCGTGTGTAACACCAAGAAATCTTTATCTGAGACCCAACAAAGTGTATATATTCTGGGTCCTCATCAAATTCTGAGTCGATTTAGCTATGTCCGTCTGTCTGTGTAAAACTCAGCTCACATAAAAACGAAGCTAAGTAAATTAATGAAATTCGACCAAAAGTTTCACTATTATCCTAGGCAGTTTGGTATTGAGAAAAATCGGTTCACATGGGGAGAAGTTATGAATCAAAATTTATACACCTTCTAATGTAATTTTCACAAAAACTGTGCAATATAATTCGATGATAATCAGCACACAATTTTTTTTTTCTCCATGAAAGCTTGACATCGGTTGAAAATTAGCGGAATCGGTTCACAACTTCATATACCATACAAAGGTACATATTCCCGGAAAATGTGTTTATTGTTAATAACTGCCGTTAAAATGTCGATATCTTCACAAAATTTTACAAATTAAAGTTCAATATCTATAGAATTCATAAAAAGAAAAAACTTTCTCGATCGATCCATATTTAGTCATAGCTCCCATACAAGGTCCCCACCAGAAAGTCATTTAAACACTCATAACTCAATAAAACAACAAGTTCATATTGGTTATAGCTCCCATATAAGGTCCCCACCCGAAAATCACTTAAACGTCCATAACTCATTACCTAAGTAAGATATTTATACGAAATGTGGCACAGATATTACTTTTATATGCAGAAATGTTACCACATTCCCATACAAGGTCCCCCTCCCGAAAATCACTTAAACTCACATAACTCATTACTTAATTAAGATATTTATACAAAATTTGGCACAAATATTACTTTTGTTTACAGAAATGTTACCGTAAATGTTTTTTCCGATCGGCCCACAATTGGTCATAGCTCCCATAAAAGGTCCCCACACGAAAATCACTAAAACGCACATAACTCATTACTTAATTATGATAATTATACAAAATTTGCCACAAATATTACTTTTATACACAGAAATGTTACCGCAAACGCATATAACTCTTTACATAATTGAGATATTTATACAAATTTGGCACAAATATTAATTTAATATATACAGAAAAGATACTGTGAATTTGTTTAACGGCGCACGATGGGGAGACCTGTGGCGATAAGTCAAAAGTGAAAACTGATCTTTATAATACAAATGATATATCATTTGAAAGTAGACACTTTTCTGCATAAGATTTGTTCACAACAATTTTTCTAGAAGCTTTAATCTGAGCTTGAGCTGAGTTGAAAGTTGATGGAAAAAAATATTTGAAATGGAGTAATAATTTCTGTTGTAGGACCTATACTTGATGTTAATAATATGACGTTCTATTGAAAAAAATCGACTCTTTCTTTACGAATTATAATATTATACTTCGTTGAGAATTAATTTACGAATTTTAAGACATAGTAATGGTAACAAGTGTCAAAATGCACAGTTAACTTGAAAGAAAAATTATGAGTATTATTTTTTTAATTTTTAAAACTTTAAAGGTAAAAAAGTAACTCAAATGCCCAAAAATGCCCATAACTATTTTAGAGTTGCCACCTTTTTTGTACTTTATTTAGTATTAATATACTTTTTAAGTAAAATTTCGGTTACAATCATTGTTTTATATGGCTTTTTAAATATATTATGATGTCTAAGCTATAAATAGATACAACATTTAAATACACATAAGCATGACGCAGCAAACATTCGATTAAGTTTCAATCAGAATATTAGGTATCGGAAAACTATTAAATTTGTTTATACATATGTATATCCATGGGTAACATATGTATATATGTAATAAATATGTCCACATTTGTATGTTCATTACTGGGAACTAATTAATGCATAAAAGTAGCTAACTTCAGTTGATAAATGTCCAATATATTACTTAATTTAACTTCTTATCTCATATTCCGTAGAAAATATTCTAAACAAGATTCTAAATAATTACCGCTATTATAGTTCATCTTTAGATTAACGATCTGTACATAATAGATCGATACATTTAAGGATGTAATTTCGAATACAATATCAATGAATGCATATAGTACTTAGTTACATACATACATACATACATACATACATACTACATAATACATACATACATACATACATACAGACATACATACATACATACATACATACATACATACATACATACATACATACATACATACATACAGACATACATACATACATACATACATACATACATACATACATACATACATACATACATACATACATACATACATACATACATACATACATACATACATACATACATACATACATACATACATACATACATACATACATACATACATACATACATACATACATACATACATACATACATACATACATACATACATACATACATACATACATACATACATACATACATACATACATACATACATACATACATATCATACATAATTACAATATCAATGAATGCATTATAGTACTTAGTTACTAAAATTTTCCTTTAACTTTGAGGTAATGATTAGAAACGACTTAAGGTTCCAATTGTTACTACATACATACATACATACATACATACATACATACATACATACATACATACATACATATATTGAGAAAAATTTCGAATAGTAAATGCCTAAGTACTTATAATCATCAAATTTTCAAAGAATTCTGTTCCCTGTTAACTTTTTTTAAAATTTACCAAAAAAATTTCTTTAAGTGTATTTTAATTTATTTAAACATATGTTAAACATATATAACATTATTCTAATATTTACTAACTTTTATAATTCCAATATTTGGGAAAATTTTTAAAAAATATTTTTGGAATTTTATATTTTATAATTTTTATAATGGGTTATAATATTTTTACGTATTCAAAAACTGGAGAATATTATCTTTTCAATGATACCAGTCACTTGTACCAAAAGCCAGTGGTTGATTTATCGCCCTTTTTAATATGTCTGTGTCCCTATGTGCGGCGCTATTAAAATATAAAAGAAAATGGTGTTTGTAATATTTTATAAATTTTGCATGTGTAACAGATTTAAGCTATTTAAATCTTAGGGTTTTTCTATTCAAAAACATGATAAAATTTATTTTACAAATATTTGATCAATTACAAAACTATTAATATAAAAGTAGCTGGTGTTTAAGATTCGGTACAGCCGAATATAGCACTCTAACTTGTTTTTAATCATTTCAAAAAATGATTAATCAAATTTTCCATCCGTACTTTCTCTCAATGTGTGATGGTTTCATTACATATTGCGTTTAGACTCTTCTATACAATATGACAGATCATATTACTGTGTTAGAGTTTTAATTGTGAATTGAACCCAATTTAGCTAAATGTTGTATGTGGTTATCATCTATGATAGGGATGGAAAATAAGATTTTGCTTCAGTATCAAAAAATATTTCTGAGGGTACTCTTTGGATCTCAGAATACTAAATATTTTTTTTTTGCTGAAAGTTGTTAATTTCTTAAATATATTTACACAAATTTAGAAATTTTTAAACAATCAACAACGGATGTAGAAAGGGCATTATACATATGGTGATATGACGAATTTTTGTCCGTCCCTCAATGTTAACCTTTTAGATATAATTTGATGAAATTTCTTGTCCATGGTATCATACAGCTACCATAAAAATATTACCCCGATATTGTACTATTGTAAATATGTATATTAAATTTAAAGCAGTCGTGATACTTTTTTGTTATATTTTAATCCTGTCTTAATGAAATTCAGGCTGAACTGTGTGTAACTTCTTAAATGAATATACACTATTTCAACTTTTTTTGACAGAAGCCTATAACGCGTTGCCACGTACAATGCATGTTGAAACAATAATTTGTTTTAAAGTCCAAATAATTTTGACAAAAATGTCTTATATTATCTATGGTTGAATTGAAATTAATTTCAAAACATATCGTATTGTATTAGATAAAACTAGCCACCGAAAGACTCTCGACATAAAATGGAAAATTTCATCAGACTCATTCAACTTTAACGCTCCAGTCATAGAACTTGAACATACGTACACCAAACGAGAAGTTTTATCTACGATTGCCAAGTTTTTTGACCCATGTGGAAGGCTTGCACCGATTATTGTGCAAATCATTATGCAGCAGATCTGGTTGGAAATGACCTTTGACTGGGATGACCTTTTAAAACCCATCACCGAACAAAAATGTAAAAAGCTTATAAAACATTGTCACATCAACACAATAAAACTTCCGCGATGGATCCATTACATCCCCTTAAGCCTGGTAGAAATCCACCGATTTTGTGATGCCTCGGAAAAAGCGTATTCCGCAGTATTTTACATAAGAATACAAAACGATGAATGTAATGTACACACATCACTACTTGCATCGAAGACTCGAGTTGCCCCTTTCAAAAACTTGTCACTACCCCCCGATTAGAGCTTTGTTCTACTAGCAAACTTAGCCTCAAGTCTTAAAGACTCATTTCTGGACTGACTCTACAATTGTGTTATCTTGGCTAAAGAAACCACCGTGTACCTGGAACACTTTTGTTGGTAATCGAGTTTTAGAAATCCTCCGAAAAGTCGGTACCACAAATTGGAAACATGTAGACTCTAAAGATAATACTGCAGACTTTGTAAGTCGTGTCTACTTACCCAGTGTGTTGGAATCACATAAGTTATGGTGGATTGAACACCCATGGCTAAAAAGCCAAAAAAACAATGGCCTGTACAAATCGTCATTCAAGACACAAATTTGGAATCAAAATCTCCCCAGGAGAAATCCAAACTGCAAAAATTCGTTTAATAATTTGGACTCAGAAAAATCTATTTCCCAATGACTATAACGTTTTGCTTCACAAAAACGGTCTTTCCCCCAAAAGCAAACTATTGACCTTAACACCATTTATGGATCGAATGGGAATCATACGAGCAAATGGTCGCCTTGCACAATCACCAGCGTTAATTACAATGAACGTTGTCCGATCCTGCTACCCTACTATTCTAAATTGGCCCAATTAATAACAGAATTTACTCATAAAATTATGTTGCATGGAGGAAATCAACTCATGGCCCGAATTATTAGATGAGAATTTTAGATTTTTCGATTAAACCCTTAGTAAGGCCGTTATTAAAAATTGTAAAACGTGTGTACTCTACAAACAACACACCCACATTCAAATTATGGCTTCTCTACCACCAGAACGCACAACATTATCTATACCCTTTACCGTAACTGGAGTAGATTATGCAGGACCTTTCGAAGTAAAAAACCGCTACCTAAAATCATTGTAACTTTGATCTTTAAACAATAAACAAGTGCATCAGTGAATAACTGCAAGAACAAAACAACAGTGACCCAAACAACAAAAAACATTGTGAACAAAATACAAAAACAAAACATTGTAAATTAAATAAATAGAATTTCGAATTTTTATCTTGATTGGCATTATATGAATATTAATCTAATTAAAATTGCATGTAATATTACATATATGAGAAAATTACCAAAAATTAAAAAAAAAATATTTAACTTTAAAACTAAATATTTCCAAATGATAGATGCTCGAAGGACTCAATTTCTACCTAATATGTATGAAATTATGTATGTTTTGAAATTAAGGCCCGTATTCAGAAAGAAGAAAAAAAAAAACAATTTTTGAAATTTTGTAGGAAAACTACTCAGTTTTTGTTATTGTTTTTCATACAAAATTTTAAATATTGTTTTCCATTCTTCTTAACATGGAATTTTTATTAGATTAATATTCATATAATGTCAATCAAGATAAAAATTCGAAATTCTATTTATTTAATTTACAATGTTTTGTTTTTGTATTTTGTTCACAATGTTTGTTGTTGTTTGGGTCACTGTTGTTTTGTTCTTGCAGTTATTCACTGATGCACTTGTTTATTGTTACAAAGTTACAATGATTTTAGGTAGCGGTTTTACAACTATGATAGGCAAGAATTTACATTTAATTTAGGAAAAAGTTAATAAAAGAGCAAAGGGTAAAAAGGAATGCAAATAACTGCAGTGTGTGGCCAATTTATAAAGAACAGTGAACATTCCGGCCACCATGAGTCGGTGCAGATTTCAACAGTATGACAATGATTCCCACAAAAATATGTATCCCAAGGTTTTTTTTTTACAAAAAACATGACCGAGTCCAATATTGATGCAGCCATCTCTATAATTGTTGGAGAGAAGACCTTAGGCTAGTTGAGTCATTTGGGGGAGTGTGGCGTTTACGAGTTTTTGGTTGTCATAACTGTAAATATAAGATGTGCAAACATAAATACATTCAAGTAAATTAATTTAGCCTTTGATCAAAACGACAATTTCTGTAATGGGTCGTGTACAGGTTCCGTTGGCGGTACGAATGTCAACAACTCTAACATTTTGATCTGATCCCAGGTAGGCCTTGATAATTCGACCTAATTTCCACTCGTTTGGTGGCAAATTGTCATCTTTGAGTACTACCAAGTAGTTGACTTTAACATTTTCTTGAGGAAACTTGCATTTGTATCTGCGATGTAGCTAGGCGAGATATTCAGTCTTCCATCTTTGGCAAAAAGAGTGGTAGATGATTTTAATGCGTTAAATCTTGTTCAGCTGGAATCGAAAGTGGTGCACCAACAAGAAAGTGTCCTGGTTCAATGGGGTCAAATCATTTCGGTCATCGCTAGGAGGACTTAGGGTCTAGAATTTAGTCAAAATTGTAGATAAATCTTCGAATGTAAATTTCATATTGGGGATCATCTTTACACCTGACTCCCGGAGTCCGCCCATATCTAGGGCACAAGGCGGTATGAATTTCCATTCGATGTTCTGATGACTATAATGATGAGTCACTGGATCTTGAAGGGTTTTTATGAATTCTAGGCGGACTTTTCTGATGAGTTCTGCTGCGCCGACAAAATTTGCTCCATTGTCCGAGTATATGAGCGCTGGACTGCCTCGTCTTTCTTTGAAGCGAGAAAAATGCTGCTAAAAATGCTTGGGTAGGTCACTTACAGCTTCTAAATACATATAGGGTTTTAGAAGCGAAGCACACGAATATGCAAAGATAACCTTTTGTAATGAAGCATGCTCGACCGGTGAAGTTTTTTACTTCGAAGGGTCCTGCATATTCTACTCCAGTTACGGTAAAGGGTCTAGATAATGTTGTGCGTTATGGTGATATAGAAGTCATAATTTGAATGTGGGTATGTTGTTTGTATAGTACACACGTTTTACAATTTTTAATAACTGCCTTACTAATTACAAAATTATAAAATTCTCATCTAATAATTCGGGTCAGGAGTTGATTTCCTCCATGCAATGTAATTGTATGAGTAAATTCTGTTATTAATTGGGCCAATTTATAATAGTAGGGTGGCAGGATCGGACAACGTTCATTGTAATTAACGCTGGTGATTGTGCAAGGCGACCATTTGCTCGTATGATTCCCATTCGATCCATAAATGGTGTTAAGGTCAACAGTTTGCTTTTGAGGGAAAGACCGTTTTTGTGAAGCAAAACGTTGTAGTCATTGAGAATTAGATTTTTCTGAGTCCAAATTATTAAACGAATTTTTGCAGTTTGGATTTCTCCTGGGGAGATTTCCAGAGTCGATACTCGGAGGTGTTTTCTGTTTCTACAGGTATTTGTTCAAAAACGTAACGTATGAGCGATGACTCGATAAGCACAGGATAGTGATGAAAAAGACTTAGTGGATCATCATTACTAGTTAAAACAAGTGTCTTTACCATTTTTTATTCCAAATTTGTGTCTTGAATGACGATTTGTACAGGCCATTGTTTTTTTGGCTTTTTAGCCATGGGTGTTCAAACCACCATAACTTATGTGATTCCAACACACTGGGTAAGTAGACACGACTTACAACGTCTGCAGTATTATCTTTAGAGTCTACATGTTTCCAATTTGTGGTACCGACTTTTCGGAGGATTTCTGAAACTCGATTACCAACAAAAGTGTTCCAGGTACATGGTGGTTTCTTTAGCCAAGATAACACAATTATAGAGTCATTCCAGAAATGAGTCCTTAAGACTTGCAGGTTTGGCAACAATCCTGAGGCTAAGTTTGCTAGTAGCACAGCTCCACAAAGCTCTAATCGGTGTAGTGACAAGTTTTTGGGAGGGGTATTAGTGTGTACATTATATTCATTGTTTTGTATTCTTATATTCTTCAAAACTACTGCAGAATACGTTTTTTCCGAGGCATCACAGAATCCCTGGATTTTGACCAGGCTTAAGGGGCTGTAATGGATCCATCGTGTTGATTGATTTTGGCATCTACAATAATCGGTGCAAGCCATCCACATGGGTCAAAAAACTTGGCAATCGTAGACAAAACTTCTCGTTTGGTGTACGTATGTTTAAGTTCTATGTCTGGAGCGTTAAAGTTGAATGAGTCTGATGAAATGTTCCATTTTATGCCGAGAGTCTTTGTGCCAGAATTTTTGATTAAATTTAGCCAGTCTAGAGGTAAAAGTGTCTCGTTTGGCAAATCCTGGATAACTCGTGGGTCATTAGAGGTCCATTTCATTAGGTCAAAATCTGTTGATTTTAAAATAGTTTCTTCGGGATTTTATGGAGTCTTCTAAGGTATGGCCACCGGCTAGAACATCGTCCACGTACATATTGTGTTTTAAAATGTGTGATGCTAGTGGATGAGTTGATTTGGCATCTTCGGCTAGCTGCAAAAGAGTTCTGATTGCCAAGTATGGAGAGCAATTAACTCCAAAAGTAACTGTGAGGAGTTCAAAGTCTTCTATGGGGTCACTTTTTTGATTTTCTGAACAGAATTCTTTGATATTTTGTTTGAGTAGGGTCGACTATTATTCTTGTAAATTTTTGTGACATCGGCGTTGAATACATAACGGAAAATCTCCACTGCGAAATCAATAGAACAAGATCTTGCTGAACAATTGGTCGTGGATACAAAATGTCATTAAGACTATTCTTACGTTGGGCTAGAGGCGTTGAAAACCACTCTAAGTTTTGTGTGGTTGATTTTTCTCATGTACAGTGTCTCACATAAGTATTCGAATTTGGTTGTACTTTGAAAAGAAACATAATTTAATAATATTTTTTGTGTGTGAAATGAATAATTAAATTTGTTATATTGTCTAGAGAGTCCTAAGGTATAATATCACACTCTTTAAAATTTGGAAAAATTACATTTACCTCAATTGATTTAACTTTTTTTAAAAAAAGTCCATAAAATTGCCTCACAAAAGTATTCGAATTTTTCCTGTAACTATTTCATATATGACCATATTATACGAAACACAAATATTATAATCGAGTGGTTTTTTACTTAAAATTGTGTTAGGGGTTACTATCGACCGAAATTATATATTTTTGGCCCATTTGTTCCACAATTTTGGAGCACTTGTAACATATTTTCATGTATCATTAAAATGGCGATTTTTGACCATATTTGCATTTTTTTCCTTTTTTTTTCAGAAATCAGGTATCTAAAAATAATAATTTTTGTTATAAGGATCTGTACTTAAAAGTTGCAAGATGTATTTTTGGTATCGTTCTTCTGTTTCTAATTGAATTGTATGGATCTTAAGTCTCTTTTCGTACCACTAGGGTCGATATTTTCCGACAAAGTTGGCTAGTATACATTCATGTACATATTAGCACTAATATATTTTAAATTTTCAATACATTATATCGGTATACAATACAACAAAACGTCATCCTATACAGAAGATTTCAGTTTTTACTATTCGTAACATTCACGCTTATGTTGCCCATTACAATAACACTGTAAATCCAAAATTTTGGGTTTATTTTGATCATAGTAGGATCAATATTTAAACAGATATCGAAATTTTTGAGTTAGACCATAATGATATAGTGGCATGCAGCCTGGAGGTCATTGGTATATAAAAATAATGATACTACCATATTGAATGGTGTTTCTTCGAGGCATGTTTTGGAGTTGTACACTTCCACAATACATTGAAAACTTAAAATATATAAAAGCTGATACCTAAAAGAATATATACAAGAAAACTTTCCCCGAAAATTGTTGACCCTAGTATTATGAAAATTGGCTTAAGTTCCAATATATTGAATTAGCGACAGAATAATGATATCAATAATATATCTTGGATCGTTTAAATACAGATTCTTGTAACAAAAATACTATTTTTAGATACTCCAAGGGGTCTATTAAATACCAATATCAAACTTTGGTTTTATCTCTGGAAAAAAAGGGAAAATACTACAAATATTGCCAAAAATCGCCATTTTAATGATATTACATAAAAAGAGGGTACAAATCCCCAAAAATTGTGGACCAAATGGGCCAAAAATATATCATTTCGGTTGATAGTAACCCCTTAAAACAATTTTAAGCATAAAAACCAGTCGATTCTAAAATTTGTGTTTCGTATAATATGCTCAAATATGAAATACAGGAAAAAATCGTATACTTTTGTGCGGCAATTTTATGGACTTTTTAAAAAAACTAATTTAATTTAAGTAAATGTAAATTTTTCAAGTTTTAAAAAAGCGTGATATCAAACCTAAGACCTGTCTAGACAATATAACAAATTATTTTCTTTTTGCACACAAAATTTATTATTAAATTTGGTTTCTTTTCATAGTTTACCTAAATTCTAATACTTATGAGAGACACTTTATACCAATTCTAGGTACAGTAGCTTTCGTTTATAGCATTGGTGGCCAGAAAGAGAGTTTTTAGAATGCATATGTGTAGTGTAAAATATGAAAGAGAACATAAATGAAAATATGTGTGCTTTGCACTGAAAAAAATTATATGTTTGTACTTATTTGTGTTATTCATATTATTTGTATTATAAATTAACAACAAAGGGAATGTATACATCGATGTATGTATGTGTTGACGAAACGATGTATTGATGCATATATTGATATTCTTACATCAATTAATGCATATGTTGATGTATTTATGTATGTACAGTGGACGTCCACTAGTACGAATTATATAGTGTCAGAACCTTTCGTAATACCGAATAATTCGTATTATTGAACAACACATTTTGTATTTTTAAATTCAAATAATACACATAAAATATTGGATTTTATTTATTTTTGTTTTATTTCTCATGAAAAATTACATAACGGAACAAAATATAATAAAATGTTCAGATTAATTAAAATGTTCAGATTACACAATTCTCTAATTTATAATTTTCTCTTAAAAATTAGAATAGTTATCCTTAAACCCATTGTTTGGAATGTGGAGTCACACTACTTTCAAAATTAACAGTTCATACATATATATGTATATATGTAAATATCATTTTACTTATTAAAAAATCCATCATTTAACATCGATGTTTATTACATTGTAAAATGATTCTTACGGCTTTTTCAATAACAGCGCTTTTGAGGCTCAATATTGTTCTCAGCAGAGTTATTGTCGGGAACTAATAAAATTCCTCATTGGCGTTATCATCCAATTTAATTTCTTCTCTTGGGTCATCAAATTTCCAATAAAATAAATTAATAACACTAAATAATTGTTGATTTGTAAATATACATGCAGTAAATTGTGTGTATATTATTTTTAAAAATACAAAACACTTGTAATAAATACAAAAAAACTTCAAAATTACTGAGCTTAAGGTGAATGATACCGAAATAATAAAATAAAAACATAATAAAAACTTCATTCATACGTAAATAAAACCAAAATTACCATAAAAAATGCGTTATTCGTACTATCGAACAGAAAAATTGTGACTTTATTCGTACTATAGAGTAGACAATGCAACAATTTTGCCATTCGTATTATTGGATATTCGTAATAAAGAGTATACGTACTATTGGACGTCCACTGTATGTCCGTCTATAAGTGTTCAAATAATTAACCGTTAATCGATAAAATTTTGGCGATTAATTGCTTGAATAAATGACAATACAAATATAATTGTAAACATTTATTTACAAAATAAATCTATCTATCAAAAGTATTTATACAAACATTTATTTGTGGCGGCTTTTGAAAATATTATCTGTGTATCATTTCATAAAGAGAGCAACTAAATTAAATTGTTTTTGTTTTGTGTATAGTTTGTTTTGTTGCTGAGAACATTCGTATTGCATGTGTATGAGTGAGAATAACACAATGCCCGCAGGGGCATGTTTGGCCTCCAATGGTTTATAGTCATCACTGTTACCCTGCCAACAATTTCTATCCAAATTGTAACCATAACGTTACAGCTTAATGTTTAAAACAATCTAATTTGATATAATCTGAGTGAATGAAAAGTGACCCCGTTCGGAAGAAACTGTTCCGCCTGTTTAATACTTACTTGATGTGCCCATTTCGTTTCAGTTTCAAGTCACTTTTTTATAACATAAAATTTCGTAAATGTAGTAAATTTCCAGTTTTGCCATAACAATAGAGAAGCTGGAAAGTGTTATGATTTTATACTCTTTTATGATATAAAAGCGACTTTATAATAATTTTTTTATTTCTCCTTTATTATACTGTTTTGCACTCACTAATCCCTCACTGATGCTTATTTTATATTAAACTATGTTTTAAATATATTAAATTTTAAATTAACACAATTTATTACAAAATCTAAATTTCACAATATATCACACAACTGATCACAATGAAATAAATATATTTACTGAAATGTGCAAACACTTTTCCTTCTGAATTTTGAGAGCAAGAATGATTCTACATTAAACTATCTTCTTAGTGTACTAAAAAGTGTTAGTTTTTGAAATTTATCTACTTATTATCATTTAATTTTGCTTTTGGTATATTAAAACGCACTAAAATTTAACAAAATTATGATCAAAATTAGAAAGTACTGTATTTTGTTTTTGTAAATTTTTTAACTTAGCACTGAGAAACATAAAATTGAGCCTTTATAGTGACTATTCAGTTCATGTATCCAAAATTAAACTCAAATTTGCTGGCAGGGTATAGTCACATTAGTTATATTGTCATTTTTATTAGATTTAAATGTCTCTGTCGATCAATTTTATATCGTCACACACGAAATTTTTTTCTAAAAGAATAGTTTTCAAAGTCGCAAACCACTACTACGACAAAAAATGTATCGTAAATTAAGTAGCAACGATCCAAATGAAGAAGTTTTTGTTGAAGAAGATATATTTTTGCTTAGAGCAAGATATAAATTAATTTTTTTTATTTGAAAAAATAGAAGATACAACTGTAACCAACATCCTCAAGCTAAAACAGATGAAAATTATTGATTTTTTTAAATAAAATAAACAATATTTTTTAATTTAATGAATTTATGAAAATAATATTTATTTCTTTAATAAACATGAATTTTAAATTTTTTATATTCACAAAAAATGAATATATAAGATTTGCTTTATAAGCACATTGTGGCATATGCAAAAAAAATTAGTTTATAGTTCTTTATAGTTCTTTAGCGATATAGTCCTCAATTTGTGTGCAATTAAGGGTTTTGCCTATAAGCGAAAAGTACTGTAGATATATTTTTTATTGCACAGCTTTTGTTTACAATTGCTTACAAGCTTTAATAATTTTTTTTTAATTCAAATTAATTTATTTTCACTGTCATTTAAAATAAACAATAACAAAACAAACTTTGACAGAGATCCTATACCACTGAGAAATAAAAAAATAATTAGCTGTTCGATTGCATATACCTGTTTATTGTATCATGCAAAAACTTCTGGGTGAGGAGAAAAGAAATATTTCAGTTGTAATACAATGTCACATTTACATTTCTTATTATTCTTTGTTTTCAGTGTACAACAATATTCATACATACCTACATACACATATATTTTTTATTAAAATTATAATTTAACTTAATTGCAATATTTATTTAAATTCCGGAATTATTTTAACAAAGAAAAATTTATTGCTTATGGACAGTGCTAAAAGATTAAATCACCTCTCGTCTATGGATGATGACATGCGAATGCTTATTGGAATAATCGCAGATGAGGTAAAAACATAGTATAAAAAACAGTAAATTATTTTAAATTTGTATGTATGTAGTTATACCCTTCACCTTCGTGAGAAGGATATAAATCGAAGTGTTTTACTTCAACACCTGCCATATCGTGCTTCTTTCACGGTGCTACTTTTACAAGCAAACAGTGAGTTGTTAGACGTCTTACCACCGTCCCTTTGTATGCCTTGCACCAACACGCAAGTGGCAATTTTGATATATGATTCCGCCGGTCCATGTACAAGCACCTTGCTCTAGTACTTGAGTACTTAACTACCGAGATGCAAAAACATCACTTCCGTTTACAACCACGTTTCCGTTGATTCGGCAACAGCACCTAGATAAGTAACCGGTAAACTGAAATACGAATCCATAAAATAGGACAAAAACAAGTTCTTACTCACAAGAAACACACACTTTTAAGTATGGTACGAACAACGTAATCCCTAAACAATGGTATCACTTGCATAAGATTCCACACATTCGTACACTAATCATTTATATGACACATTCATTGAGGAAAACATCTGACACTTCTTCATCCATTCCTTATCATATACACTTGACACTAACTCATTCCAAACTTATAGTCCCACAGTCACTCCTCTGCGGGGTATCTATTATCTATGTATTTCGCCAACAGCACAAAACTTTATCAGAAATATACATATATATCATCGTGTATCAATCTTTTAACTTACATTATCTTCTCGCGATTTAAACTACAGCCATCACGGGAGAAATCAGTGATTAACATAGTTGAAAATTATTAGAATCGGCTCAAAATTTCATTAGTAAAAATAAATTAATTATTATATCGGGCTACAATAATACTCGAATATGATTTCTACATACATATGCAATCGGCCCATAATTGGTCATAGCTCCCAAATAAAGCCCTTTTCTGAAAATCAATTAATTGTAAATAACTAATAATGATATCGAGATACAATTCTTTTAGAATATGTTTCATTGTCATAATTTTACCACACTTTTTCTGGATCGGACCATTCTTTTATAAATATTTATAAATCAAATTCAAAATTTATAAAATCTAAATTTTTATAAATATCAGATCTGTACATGTATCATTCCTTTTTGATTTTAATAGTTCTAATTCATTTGAATGAATTCAATTCCAACGAATTGGAAATTAATTGTAATTCATTATACAAATTCATTTGAATTGGAAACGAATTGCAATTTATTTGGCAAATTCATTTGAATTGACTCAATGCTTTTATTCGACATGTTAATAAAAAAATAGTATATAGGTGAAGGGTATATACATACATATATAGGGAAGCCGAATATTGCACTCTAACTTGCTTTTATATGTTATGTAATGCTTTAAAAAGGAAACTACAATTGGATTTCTATTGGCTGGTGTTGGAGAATCATTTGGTGTTTTAAAAAAGAATCGCAGTTTTCTAATGGTTACGGAAGGTAAAATTTTAATAAGAATTATTGTTCAATTCACATTCAAGCTGTAAGTTATAAAAGGTACTTTACATTATGTGATTTTATATTTATACAAACTGTTATTTGAAAATGTATTGAGGTCTGAAAATCTAAAACATTTTGTGGTTTAAAATTTTCTTTTTTTTCTTTTTTTTTTTTTTGAATCTGTTTTTTACAAAATACACAATTATTTTATATGTAGTTTTCTCTTGGATTTTAATTTGTAAAAAAAATTTGTTTTATTTTTTCCCATAATTTTCTACATAATCCATTTGGAATTGAAAATAAACCAAAAATAGGTTTCATAATATGTACATGAATCAAAATTGTTCAATAAATTTTGACAACAAATTTGATTTTGTATTAAACCCAATGAAACTCTGAGATTAATACAAAGTAATGTAATGTAAAACCCCCTTAAGTGATACTATATCCCCCAATTATGGTTCACAAAACACAAAGTGTTTTATTGTCTCGGCTGCAACAAAAAATATTTTTCAATTATTGTTGTGTGGACTTAATCTCATGATCAACCTTTTATTCGCTATACCATCAACTTTTTATTCGCTTTTTTGTAAGAAATATACCGTTATGAATGTTTCGTATAAAATCTTATATGCCGCAATGCTTAAATTCTGAGTTTTCGACAATTAAAAATACATACTGTAAACGATAATCGGAGAAAATTCATAGCAAAAACTAAAATGACAACACTAAAGGTAACCCAGCAAAAAATAATTGATATCATACTTTACAAACGACATCTTAATCACCTCCAAGGAGCGAAAAACAGACCCGATTGCGGCTTAGGTGTATTTCTTCAGATTTTTAGTATACATCCTCCTATCAACCTAACCTAATCACCTCCAAAAATCAAACATTTACTTACAAATGAAAACCCAGTTAATTGTGATGAAAGAGATGTAGAAAAGTCACTACACAGAGAGAAAAATTAATATACACGCCTAGTACCAAATTAACACCAAATTTTTCAATAACATCCATTGTCAAGTATAGACATACATACAACAACAACATGTAATGTAGACCACGCAACTTTGTCAACAGTGCAACAATTCGTTGTCGCAATCTAAACAAACGTGGTAAGCTCAAAATGCGTTGCCAATAGTGAGCTTACCACGTTTGTTAACATTTAGACAACGGATGTTCATAAAGTTTGGATTGCGACAACGAATTGTTGCAATGTTGACAAAGTTGCGTAGTCTACATTACGTGTTGTTGTATGTATGTATATACTTGACAATGGATGTTATTGAAAAATTTGGTTATTCGATGTTGCATAATATTAAGCAGAGATAAATAAAGGATCTGAAAAAATTCAGAATAGTGTAAAAATACTTCTTTAGGCATAAAAAAGTGTTTACAAAAGCTTTCTGATTCAAAATTAGGCTACAGAGCGTTATTTAAAGGTTGCATCTTTTAAGATACACTACGCATTCATCTATGAATTACATATTCGTTTTATTTGAATTATGTACTGTGTTATTGTTCAAGTTCATATATATGTATGTATTTTGCCCTTTGAACTTGCTGGTTGTATGTTTGGCATCTTGCTATGTTTATATGATTATCTATTTTGAGTTTTGCAATAGACAGACTTTTTTTAATTGATTTCATAATTTGGAACTAAAAGAATTTTAAAGTCATGTCAGGATTTAGAAAGGTTGATGGAGTCAATATGGCTGATGAGGAAGTTCGTGAATTGCTTTGCAATAGTGAGGGTATTACTTATGACAGTACGGACATCAGTGACTCAGATGACGATGAAAAGCTCATGTAAATAGAGACCAGAGCACCTAAAAGCTTCTAGAATGATAGTAATACAGGACGAAAATAATACGGAAAGTGATAGTGAGGATGAACTTGATATTGAAAGATCTATACATGATTCTTTCATACAAATGATGAATGATGTTAATAATCATGAATTTCCGGCAAAGGGAACTTTATGTGGATTTGAACACCTTCTACTTCTTATGCATAGACTAATACTACCTTTGGTCCCACAAATAATTGGAGCTCTTTTTCTTTCGAGTTTAGTGAGATTTTTATAAATCCAAAGAGTTTTATGGAAAAAGGGACATCTTCAATTTGATGCAAACCAACCCAGCATAAAAAGTCTGGAAAAAGATGTAGAATTTTCATTACAACTAGTAACCCGAAGTTCTTCAAATTCAGGTGAAAACTCTATGAATTTTACATTAGCGTGTCATTGGAGGGATGTTGTTCATTTTTGACAACTTTGAACTACATCTAATCTTATCGAACGATTCAACCAAGGCACTTGTAAGCAATTCTACTTTGGCGTCTATGTCCTCTTTATTTCGACATTGAAAAGTGTGCTGACATAAACGGTTCTTTAGTAAGGAACCGAACATTGTCCAATTAGTTTTAGACTTATTCCGAAACCTTATCGACTTTGGTGGCGGCCGTAGTATTTTGAATCTTATGTATCGATGGTCAGAAAAGGAGTACTCGTCCGAAACTCTCCAATCCTGAATTTCGTTTATAAGCTCTTCTGAACATATAGTTATATCTAATACTTCTTCTCTGATTCTATTGACGAAGGTAGCTATATTACCTAAGTTCGATGTGATCAAGTCTTTAGTATTAAGGAAATCCATAAGGGATTGTCCCCTGCGATTGGTGTTTGTACTGCCCCAAGCTACATGGTGGGAGTTGGCATCACAACCTATTACAATTTTCTTATTTTGCCTTTGTGCCTCTTCGACCAGTTTCATCAGCTCCGACGTTGGTGGTAGTGTCGGAGGCAGGTAAACAGATGCAAGGTATATGTTGCCACGACCTTGCTTCAGTACCGTTGCATCCGATGTTGATAATCCTGTTGAGAAGAGAAAACATAAATTCTTGTGACATAAGATAGTTGTTCTCGACCGAGACCCTGTATCAGCGTAGAAAAGTTGAAAATTTACGTGATTTAATCCTGAAACCTTGTTGCGAATCGCCCAAGGTTCCTGGATTAAAGCTATATGTATTTTATCTGTGTTAATTTTAGCCATATACATATATATATATATATATATATATATATATTACAAATAAGCAATATATGGTATGGTGATATCCCCATACTTTGAGTGGCTAGGATGGCACTTAGTGTTAGCTTTATTGAATAAGAATCAATATTATAGAATTCTAAATAAAATTCACACAGTACTCCCCAAATAAAACGGGTTTCCTTAATGTTGCTTTTGTTTATCAATACAAAATGACCAAAAACCCGCATTATTTTGTTACAATATGAAGTTTTATACCCCGCTAAACCTTTTTTCTATGTCCAAATTCATTGATTTTCTAGTTTATCATGTATCCAAATCAAAATTACTTATTATTTTCTAAATAAAATCAAAGAAACGATACATTTCATGTTAAGTGAAATATTGATAAATTCTTATAGGTATATAGGATAATAAATCGGTTAAGAAATGCCCAAATTTAATCGTACCACTACTTAAATATCTAAACAATTTTATTTTAATATACAGGAGTAATAAAAATGTAAAATTGTATAAAATTATGCAGCAATATTAAAAAAAACCTAAAAAAGCAAAATACTTTATTGATCTAAAAAATTAACAATACGTTCACATTTTATCAAAAATCTCGTTAGTTAATATCACGATTTTACTTTTTTTTTGGTAGAAAATTAAAATATAAGATATTCTGATATTCTTATATTTTATATCTATATATATATATATATATATATATATATATATATATATATATATATATATATATATATATATATATATATATATATATATATATATATATATATATATATATATATATATATACCAATGCTGGAAAAATTGCATAAATATGCTAAAATAAACCCCTATTTTTGTAGTTCAAATCTGGTTTTTTTGATTTTTTTTTTTGATTGATATTATCAAAGTGTATAATTTGCTTTGAATAATGTTTTCTTTCAGAAAATGTGATGGGTTTTAGTAAAAGTCCCATCTGAAGTTTAAAACCTCAATTGTCAAAATTAGTTATACAACTTGTTTTACAAAAGTATTTCAACTATTTTAAAAATAATAAAAAATAACGAACATTTCTTCTATCGACTTATTATACCCTACATATTTATGCTACGTTCACAATGCTGGAGTACTCTAATGTACAGTGTAAAAACCAGTAAAAAAATGTTAGCTGTTCAAAATACAGAGTGGAACTGTTCTAAATAATTTGTCAAAACATATATGCAAGTTTAATAGTAAATTAATAAATTAATAGTAAATTAATAATAAACGATAAATTGCTAAGTACGGTTAAATACTCTTCATCCCAAAAGACATGATTTATATTTAGCAGTTTCAACTTTTATCTATTTTTATATAACATTATATAACATATAACCATCACCTATTCAACTTACAGTTTTCACTTTAAACTACTATTTCCTAATTGGTTAGAATAACCCAAAAAAGAAGAATATCATCAAATCCTCGCTGTGCTAAACCTGCATATAAGCGATATACCTATCCATTTATTGCGGTGTGTCATGTACCGGCATGACCAACTAAACTTTACTTATATTTTTTACAGGCTTTTTTATTACTTACTAACACTGAATCAATTCGTTAATCCATCATTTAAATCTTCCAAATCAATAAAACTAATAATTATGTTAATAATTTTATATTTTAAAAATATTTCAATACATAACTTTTGCCATCCTAGCCACTCAAAGTATGGGGATATCACCATATACCACTATAGAACTATTACATGCTAAAATCTTGGTTTTCTACACTCTAAAAAATGCTTGTAAAATTACAAAACATGTAAATTTTTATGGAAAATTACTAAAAATGTGTAACTTAAAGCACAAAATGTTTACAAGAACTAATTACGTTTTTGATCATGAAAAATACATATAAAATATAGTATTTTGCTTATTTGTAAACATGTTTCTAATACAATAAACACTTCTACTTTAAAATTACACATTTTTTGGGTGAATTTCTATTTTAAACACAAAGTGTGTAATTTTCCTTCAAACGAAGTAGAAACAAAATTGTCAAAATTTTATTTTGAATAAAATAAAAATTTCAAGTAAGGCAATAAACAAAATCATTAAATTTTATCAAAAACAAATGGAAAATGCAAGAAAAAATAATTTAAATAACATGTACATGCGTATAAGTACAATGTATACTATATATACATATGTATGTAAGTTCAAAGTGAATGTGTACACAGTTTCACACAATGAGGATAAGATTTTTGAAAATTACAATTGAAAAATACTTAACACGTGTCCTTTTAACAATAAAACAATAAATTCCAAAAAGCAATTAAAAAATAATTTGAAAAACCCAACGAAATTAACTGGAAATTTCAATATGCAAAAAATTGCAATTGGGAAAATTGACGTGCAAATTCTGATGAAAAATAATAAAATGCAACAACAAATGCACCAAAATTTTTATTTTAATATTTTTTTCTTGGTTTTCCCATTCTACACAATCTCTATTTTCAATTGGAAAACATAATTTACTTTTTACCTGTTTTTTTAATTTTATTTATGAACAAAAAACAAAATTCTCTTAAACAAACAAAAAACATAGTTGATTCACTGTATATTTATGTTTTTGAGCTCAACATTGGTCCTGTACCTTTAATTTGATAATTAAAACGCATTTTAATTTTTTTCTGCGTGCTTCAGGAACAAACGTTTATAAATATTACAAACATTATATGTGAGTTTTGTGCATATATTTATAAATTTAATATTTTGTTGATATTTAGTTTAAATATTATTTTTGTTGATATTTAGCGAAATTTTAGTTGGGAATATATTTAAATTAATTAAACAAGTAAAGGCCTAACTATAATATGCTTAAACAAACTGAAGTCAGCTTAAGCAACTGTGCGAACACATATAAAATGTATGTGACAAACTATAATGTACTTAAGAGAGTTTCGTCAAGTTTCGTCAAATTTTATTTGCTTAAGCAAAGAGCGATACTGACAGCACATTACGTACGGAATCAATTGTTTGTTTATTATACACAAAGAAAATAAAGAAAAAAATGGAAAGCTAAAAGAAAATTAATTTATTTCAATAAAATATTTTGAAATATGTATTTTTTTTATTACGTGTGTCACATAAATGTGTAAATGGAGCTAAATTGTTTTGAATACACGTAAGTACATTATAGCCACCTAAAAGTTTCCTCGGATTTTCTTAAACATTTGAGAGACTTTTCGTTCGATTGTTACATTACCTTAAGCAAGCTTATGCACATTATAGTTGGGCCTTAAGAGTGTTATTATATTCAGGTGTGCCGAATCTTAATACTCACCATCAAATCATAAATACGAAGACTACCCTATAAATAAACTTTGATATTTATGAATCAGTCCTTTTATTATTGTCATTTATTAGATTTATGTTGAATTTTACAATCGAGATTAATGTAAACATCAGAGTGATATTTGGAATATTACTTTTAATGAGGGCTTAAGTCAATTATTGACCGAGCTGTTCCATATTAAGATATATACAAATTTAAAAAAAATGTTGGTCTAATTTTTCTAACCAAAAACTTTTTTCTGGAAGTGAGGTTATATGGCGGAAGGCCAATTACACTGTGTGACACTCGAAAACACTCATTACGCGATATAATGCTTTTTATAGCCCTAGATGGGTAGATCATTTTACCATTTTTATACCCACCATCAAAAAAGATGGGGGGTATATTGATTTTGCCATTCCGTTTGTAACACATCGAAATATTGGTCATAGACCCATAAAAGTATATATATTCCGGGTCCTTATTAAATTCTAAGACGATCTAGCCATGCCCGTCCGTCTGTCTGTTGAAATCACGATAGGGACCACACGAGAGGAGCTAGACAGTTGAAATTTTGCATAAATATTCTCTATTGTTAAGGTTTGTTTGGTATTGAAAATCGGCAATATCGGTCCACTTTTTCGGATAGCCCCCATACAAGTGGACCTCCCAAAAACAGCTTTAACGGGCATAACTGCTTTAGAAGTACATGTATAGCGATGAAATTCGACATAAATAAGTTTCATATGAGCCAAAATCTTTCTACCAAATTTTTTGAGGATCGGCCCATAAATGACCCTACCCCCCCATATAAGGTCCCCTTCTGAAAATTACTTTAACACTCATTACTGGTCCCAAAATGCAAATATTTGCGATGAAATTCGGTATAAGTAAATGACCCTATCCCCCATGTAAATGTAGTAAATTTCCAGTTTTGCCATAACAATAGAGAAGCTGGAAAGTGTTATGATTTTATACTCTTTTATGATATAAAAGCGACTTTATAATAATTTTTTTTTTATTTCTCCTTTATTATACTGTTTTGCACTCACTAATCCTTCACTGATGCTTATTTTATATTAAACTATGTTTTAAATATATTAAATTTTAAATTAACACAATTTATTACAAAATCTAAATTTCACAATATATCACACAACTGATCACAATGAAATAAATATATTTACTGAAATGTGCAAACACTTTTCCTTCTGAATTTTGAGAGCAAGAATGATTCTGCATTAAACTATCTTCTTAGTGTATTAAAAAGTGTTAGTTTTTGAAATTTTTATTCTATCTACTTATTATCATTTAATTTAGCTTTTGGTATATTAAAACGCACTAAAATTTAACAAAATTATGATCAAAATTAGAAAGTACTGTATTTGTTTTTGTAAATTTTTTAACTTAGCACTGAGAAACATAAAATTGAGCCTTTATAGTGACTATTCAGTTCATGTATCCAAAATTAAACTCAAGTTTGCTGGCAGGGTACTTATATATATTTTTAATATTAAAAAAACATTAAAATCAAATAAATTGTCGTTTTTGTTAATGCAATTATTAACAATAACAAATTGTAGCAAAACAAGAAGTATAAAAAACAAAAATAATAACAACAAAACCTTAAATAAAGTATAGTGTTTGTGTTATTGTGTATGAGTTTCTCTAACTCTCCAATAAGTGAAAGGAGGCTCAGTAGCAATGGAAAAAATGCATACTTTGTTATGAGCTCTCCATACAATAATTATGATCCAAAAAATCATAAAAATTATTTAAGTGTAAAAACAACAACAAATCTTCTCTTTCAAGTGCGCCAAAACAAAACAATTGTGTGGATAATAGCGCAAAGGAAAAAATAAATAAACAAACAACAGATTCAAAAACAACAACAAACGAGAGATCTCCTCTCTCAAGTGCGCCAGAACAAGAAAATTGTGTGGAAGACAACGCAGAAGAAAAAATAGAAAAACAAACAACTGATACAATGGTTGATGAAAATAGTAATGCTAATGTGAACAATATCACAAATAGTATCAATAACAATATTAACACTATAAAAACCATTAATGATAAGGAAGATCACTCAAGCCCAATGTCAAAGCATACTGGTGCCATACCAAAAAACAAGCCAAATACATTGAGCTCGCATAAAACGGAAAAGATCCAAACTGGAATGGACCGTTATGTCACTTATACAAAACGTAAGTCCAGCCCTAGGACTTCAAAATTGGAACCAAATCCAAAACAGGCGAAAACAAATTCGCTAAGTCAAAATCGTTTTGCACTCCTTGACAACCAAGAAAGTGAAAAAGCACCATCCATGCCTCTAAAAGACCACAAGCCACCTCCCCTCTATTTGCGCGAACCTACCACAAATCTATTGGTTAATAAGTTGTCCCAACTTGTAGGCAAGGAAAATTTCCACGTAGTCTCCCTACGCAAAGGAAACATTCAGGAAACAAAAATACAGACTTATTCAGAAAAGTCTTTTAGAACAATAGTTGATAGTTTTGATTCTGAGAAAAGAAATTATTACACATATCAACTAAAAAGTGCAAAGGGTTTGACAGTAGTTATCAAAGGTGTAGATAGTTCTGTACCAAATGATGACATTAAAAAGGCGCTAGAGACTGAAGGTTATGAAGTGAAGTCCATTGACAATATATTTAACAAGGACAAAATTCCTCAACCAATGTTTAGAGTTGAAATTACTTTTAACTCTTCACAATTGAAGAAAAAGGGTGATACTCATCCCATATATAGTTTAAGATATCTTCTTAATCGCAAAATAACTGTAGAGGAACCCATTAAACGCAGAGGTCCTCCTCAATGCCTAAATTGCCAAGAGTTCGGTCACACCAGAACTTTCTGCAAATTACCATCTGTTTGTGTGAGATGCGGAGACATCCATAAAAGCCAAGATTGTCCCCACCCAAAAACAGATAACAATAAAAGAAAATGCCGTAACTGTGGTCAAAATCACACTGCTAACTATCGCGGATGTCCAGTATATATACACATGCAACAATTAAATAAGGCCAGAAGACCTTTATATGCTCAATATAAAGCTTCTAATTTCCCAAGTCTTCCTAATACTTCTAGTGCTCAATATAGAAGTATCACAAATAAAAGCAATCAGAATAAATCGTATGCCCATACGACAAAAGTTCCGTTACCCAAAGTAATGCAAAACAAACTTCTAGTGCCCAATATAGAAGTCTTACAAATAAAAATAATGAAAATCTGCAAACAAATAATGAAAATAATACCACGTTATTTTCATATGCACATGCATTAAAAGAGGGTGTACCCGCACCCGAAACAATTTCTCAAAGCTCTATTGAGAATTTAATTCAAACCATGAAAAGTTTCATGTCAAATATGCAAAATATGTTTCAACAATTAATGCAGAATCAAAGCATGCTCATGCAGATCCTGCTAAATAAGAAATGAATTCCCTAAGAATTTGTTTTTGGAATGTTAACGGCCTTAGCCAACACAAGAATGAAGTTGAACAATTCCTGCTACTTCAGGAAATTGACGTACTACTCGTCTCTGAAACACACTTTACCCTAAAGAATTGTTTCAGAATTAACGGATACTACAATTACGATACAAAACATCCAAGTGGCAGAGCCTGTGGTGGAACAGCCATATTAGTGAGAAAAAATATTAGACATTTCCCAATGCCAGAATACAAAAAAGACCATATCCAGGCCACCTCTATAAATATACCTGATAGCAGAGTTACAATATCTTCAATATATTGTCCTCCTAGGTATAATATTAATCGAGAGCAGTTTCTCGATTACTTTAAAACTCTTGGACCAAGATTCATAGCAGCTGGTGATTATAATGCAAAACATACATTTTGGGGCTCTCGCCTCATTACTCCCAAAGGCAGACAATTGCTAGAAGCAATATCGCATAACAGACTAGATGCCATATCTAGTGGCCAGCCTACCTATTGGCCTACAGACCTCAATAAGATTCCCGATCTAATTGACTTTGCTGTAATCAAAAACATAAAACGAGAATTTATTTCAGTGATCCCTTCACTGGACCTCTCGTCAGACCACTCGCCTACAGTTTTAACGTTATTAGAAACGCCAAATAAATTGGAAAACTATTGTTCTTGTTTCCCTAACAAGATGACGAACTGGTTAAAGTATAAAATGTATGTCAGCTCACACTTGCCACAAAACATTTCATTGAAAAATGACCATAAAATACAATCCGCTGTCGAAATATTTACGGATATCTTACAAGATGCTGTCAAAGTTTCTACACCCCCAGTCACCTTGGGATACTACAAAAATTCGAAATGTCCTAGGAACATTGAGTCTCTAATTAAAGAAAAGAGAACACTCAGGTGTCAATAGCAACAATCGCGATCTCCAAACATAAAGGTTAAACTTAATTAGTGCCAAAGAAGACTTCACATCGCCTTAAAAAATAATAAGGAATCTAATCAGAGAAACTATCTCAAAAACTTAGACCCTACTAAGAAAACAGAATATAGTCTCTGGAAAGCTGTTAAACATATGCAATACCCTATTGCATATGAGTCACCCATACGCCTCCAGAATGGTCAATGGGCAAAAAACACGACAGAAAAACTTGAAGCATTCGCCAATCACTTGGAGAATGTGTTTACTGAAAATGATACAGATTCTTCTATTAGTGCTAACATTATAAATAATGTGGTTCCACGCCCAATAAAATTCCGGTTCTCTACCGTGAAGACGACAATCAAAGGTCTAAAGGCAAGAAAATCACCTGGTATAGATAAAATTACTACCACGATGATAAGTAACCTGCCCAATTCAGCACTGAGAATTATTTTGTTCATCTTTAACTCGATGCTACGTATTGGATATTTCCCTACCTCATGGAAAGTATCCGAAACTGTTATGATACCAAAACCGGTAAAAGATGTCACTCAAGTGACATCATACCGTCCCATTAGCCTGTTGTCTATATTCTCAAAACTTTTTGAAAAGTTATTGCTTGAAAGCCTTATACTACACCTTAACGATAATTGCATTATTCCTGACCATCAGTTTGGTTTCAGAAGAAAGCACAGCACTATCGAACAGGTAAATCGAATAACTACTCTTATTCGGAAGGCCTTCGAGAGCAAGCAATGTTGCTCAGCATTATTCATAGATATTTCTCAAGCTTTCGATAAAGTCTGGCACGATGGACTAATACACAAAATTATTACATTACTACCTGCAAATGTTCACAAACTGCATAAAAATTATATATATGGAAGATCTTTTCAAATCAGATCTAAAGATGTGATCTCTTCACGTCGAAAAATATCTGCAGGAGTACCCCAGGGGAGTATCCTAGGTCCGTTCCTATATATTTTATATACTGCAGATATGCCAACGAGCACACTGACTCACACATCTACATTTGCGGATGATACCGCTTTTGTAAGCATACATGATAACCCTTCAATAGCTTCTGGACAACTCCAGCTTCACATCGGCGAATTGGAAAATAAAGGTCAATGCAACAAAATGTACTCACGTTACATTTACTTTAAGACGAGAAAATTGTCCTCCCGTACAGATAAACAATAAAAAAAATTCCTGAACAAAGCCATGTGAGATATCTTGGTATCCACCTTGATCGCCGCTTAACATGGACTCACCACATTGAAGCCAAGGTTACACAAATAAAATTAAAGTCAGCTCAAATGTGCTGGCTAATTGGACCACGGTCAGCTCTAGACTTGGAATACAAAGAGTATTACAAAGAATGCAGTCAGCACTGTTAAGGTCAATAACAGGTGCTCCGTGGTACATTCGCAATAGTAATATTCATAGGGATCTCAATGTCCCCATAATACGCGAGGAGATCAAATTCTCTTGTTTAACCTACTTGTCGAAACTAATGGATCACCCAAATCCCCTTGCCAGGGAGTTGCTGTCATTTGAGGGTCATAGACGACTTAAAAGAACAGAAACATTGGATTTTGCCAAATTATCGAGAACTTTGGTTGAAATTGCATTGGCAATAACAACGTTAGTTATAATTTAGGTTAAGATTTTAATACTTATTGTAAATTTCTACATAAGAAAGATTCAATAAAGAATAAATAAAATGAAAAAAAAACCTGCAGTTATCGTTTAACTGTCTACCAAAAAAAGCGTTTTTTCCAATATCTTTCGATTTTTAGGGTATATTGAAGACTCTTATCTACTCTACTAGACTTACAAAATTCACTAGGTCTCGCGATGAGTGTATTGGTTTTTTGTAATTTTGTCATACCGTGTTATGAATTGATCCTTAAAAAATTTAGAACACAAATTTCGGTTGGTTTTAAACTTATAGTGTTTGTGTCGGATTTCATCGCCGGATTTTTAATTAATGGGTATAGGGTCAATCATGGGTATAGGGTCAATCAAGGACCGATAATCATATAGTTTTGTACATAGAAATTGATCTAATTTCGCTATACTCGTATTATTAAGCCAGTGATGAGACTTAAAGTCAAAGAAGGGGACCTTATATAAGTGGCAGGGTTAGTGGGGGAACGATAATCATACAATTTGTTAGGGAGATATCGGTTAGTATAAAACACGTCGATTTTCATCATTGCACTCGTTTTTTAAACCAGTAATGAGCAGCAAAATCATTTTCTGAAGTGGATATTATATGGGGTTGGGGTTAATTATGGACCGATTCTCACAAAATTTTGTACGTTTAAAATTCATCGCAGTAATGAGCGTTAAAGTAATTTCCTGAAAGGTACCTTATATAGGGTATATATATCATTTATGGACTGATCCTAATAAAATTTGGTAGTGGGATTTTTTGATCCCATTAAACTCCTTTATGTCGAATTTTATTGTTGTACTCATATTTTTAAGCCACTAATGGGCTTGAAAATAATTTTCTGAAGGGGACCCAGAGTACACATATGTATATAATTTTGTGAGTCTATGATTAATCTTTCGATGTGTTACAAACGGAATGACAAATTCAAAATATGTAACAAATTATTATATAACAAATTAATTGAAATCTGTAATTTAATTATTAAATTAATATGAGCAATTTCATAATTGAAATTCATTTTTATACCCTTCACCTTCGTGAGAAGGGTATATATAAGTTTGTCATTCCGTTTGTAATTACTATAATATAATTTTCCGACCCCATAAAGTATATATATTCTGGATCCTCATAGGTAGCGGAGTTGATTAAGCTATGTCCGTCTGTCTGTCTGTCCGTCTGTGTGTTTCTTGAAATCAGTTTTTACAAGACCCCAGATATCGGTGAGATCCGAATCTTCAATAATTCTGTTAGACATGCTTTCGAGAAGATCGCTATTTCATCATCATTAAATCAGCAAAATCGGTCCATAAATACCGGAAATATGAGCAAAAATCCGAAACAACCTCTGAAAATTTCGTAAAAAATTTAGATTTTTTATTCATGCTCAGACAGAAACTGTAAACTACAACAACAAAACAATCATACGGTAAATTTTTTTTTATTTTACTTGTTTATAAAAACAAATCCAAGGTAGATTAAGAAGCTATACTCATCAGCACAGCTGATTATCAGCTGCTTAAGGCCAATTTGTCAAAATGTTTGTTTAAGGGCCCTTCACACGGTCACACTTTACGTACGACAAGTCTAATGAAAAAGTAAAATGAAATTCCATCCGTATGACAAAAAAGAGAATAAAAGTCGTATGATTTATATTTTTTGTGTTTACACGATTGGTATAAAACAATAACAAAGCAAGATGGAACAGCTGTTTCACTTTTTTTTGTATGTGTTTACATACAAATACATCCCTGATCTAATGCGACTTGCTTGTTTTTTTAATCATTTCAAAAAATGAAGAGAGCCATACGACTGTCAAATTTTCCATCCGTATTTTCTCTCAATGTGTGATGGTTTCATTACATATTGCGTTTAGACGATCCCATCCGTTCTCTTCTACACAAAATTTTGACAGATCATATTACTTGTGTGCTGATGTGAAGGGGGCTTTACGTTACTATGGAAAATTTTAAAATTATTTGAATTTGAAAAATCTTTCAAAATAATTGTGAAATATTGTGAAAAAATAAATAATAATAATAATTGTGTGTGGCTTCAATGTGGCACTCATTGCTTCTATGTACCCGGAGTTAAGCCTTAACGTGACCTGTGTTTGCGTGATGCACAAACATAGCACGCTTGCATTTTGCTTTTATCTGTTCTAGTTTGGCGATGATAATTTTTAATTAAAGAGTAACCCAGGAACTGATTCTGTAAAAGATATATAGAAGCGACCTTCGTATAGACCACCAGTTTAATCAACGAAGTTCGATACCTCTGTAAAAGTTTTAGGGACGCTAGATAACAGATGCACTCACATTCTTACCTACAGTTTTAGAATTAGTTTAATTTTCACCAATTTTTGTTTGGAGTTCAGAGAAAATTATGGGAAAATTATCATTCTGTTATGTCTATATCTGAAATTGTTACTTGCATTTATATAGAAAATCATGTCTTAATGTTAAAATGCATTAACAGTTCAGTTCTTATTTAAAATTGTTTAATACAAAAATTACAAATTTAGGTTGTGTTTATTTATTGTTTTTCTATTACACACACACACTTGTTTTTGACAGTTTGGCCTATTTTACAATAACAAAATGCCTGTTGTTTTTGTATTATTGTAATTGTTGTAGCGACGAGACTACCTATAAAATGGTACTTTTTGGTACTTTTTCGTTCTTCAAAAGGTACTTTTTGAATTTCCTATAATATTGACCCTAGAAACGTGAAATTAGGTATGTAGGGCCTGGATTAGGTGAGAATCTATAAAAGGGGGATTTGTTTCGTTCTACAAAAGGTACTTTTTGAATTTTCTATAATATTGAACCTAGAATCATGAAATTTAGCATGTGGGACCCGGATTAGGTGAAAACCTATAAAAGGAGACTTTTTGGTCGTTTTCTCAGAAAATACAAAAGATAATTCGATGAATTTTGTCACACATTATTTTTTTTTAACCAGGGATCAATTATGTAGAAAATCAAAATAAATAATCGATCCAAAATTTCCCATAGCCCCCATACAAAGGTATATATTCCCGAAAATTAGTTTATCATTAATAACTCCCTCAAATATATCGGTATCAACACAAAATTTTGTACATACAAATATAATATGAACAGAAATCATACTACCAACGTAGATCTCAGTCGGTCCACAATTGGTCATAGCTCCCATATTAGGTCCACTGCCGAAAATCACATAAACGCACATATTTCATTGATAAATTAAACTATTGTGATAAAATTCAAGTTGAATATGTTTTGTGTACATGCAAATCATTCTAGCAATTTTTTTACGGATCGGTCCATTATTGGTCATAGCTCCCATATAAGGTCCACTTTCGAAAATCTAAAGCTATAGGGATAAAATTCAACTTGATTATGTTTTGTATACATACAAATCATTCTACTAAATTTTTTACGGATCACTCCACTATTGGTCATAGCTCCCATATAAGGACCACTTTCGCAAATCACTTAAGAGCACATATTTCATTGTCAAATAAAGCTATCTTGATAAAATTTGACACAAATATGTTTTGCCTAAATATGAATCACTCTACCAACTTTTTACGGATGGGCCCATAATTGGTCATAACTTCCAAATACGGATCGGTCCATTATTGGTCATAGCTCCCATATAAGGTCCACTTCCGAAAATTACTTAAACGCATATATTTCTTTGAATTCTAAAGCAATAGGGATAAAATTCGACTTGAAAATGTTTTGTGTACATATAAATCATTCAACCATTTTTTTCCCGGATCGGTTCATTATTGGTCATAGCTCCCATATAAGGCCCACTTCCGAAATTCACTTAAACGTACATATTTCATTGTCAAATAAAGTTATCTTGATAAAATTCGACACAAAAATGTTTTGTCTTTATATGTATGAATTACTCTACACTCTAAAAAATTACTATTACAAAACATGTAAATTTTTATGGAAAATTACTAAAAAAGTGTAACTTAAAGCACAAAATGTTTACAAGAACTAATTACGTTTTTGATCATGAAAAATACATACAAAATATAGTATTTTGCTTATTTGTAAACATGTTTCTAATACAATAAACACTTCTACTTTAAAATTACACATTTTTTGGGTGAATTTCTATTTTAAACACAAAGTGTGTAATTTTCCTTCAAACGAAGTAGAAACAAAATTGTCAAAATTTTATTATAATTATAATAAAATAAAAATTTCAAGTAAGGCAATAAACAAAATCATTAAATTTTATCAAAAACAAATGGAAAATGCAAGAAAAAATAATTTAAATAACATGTACATGCGTATAAGTACAATGTATACTATATATACATATGTATGTAAGTTCAAAGTGAATGTGTACAGAATCAAAAAATCATGGAATACAATATCCAACAAAATTGTTCAACCTATGTACTATATCTCAAGATTCATACAAACAGACATATCTCAAGAATAAGATGTTTTTTTAATGGTAATGGGTCATAATATGACACAATTACATTTTACAGCAACTTCAAAAAAGCTGTTAGTCAAGATCTTTCCTTTCTTTTTGTAATCAGGAATTCTGTGAAATAAATAATTAACATCAAGTCATGAAAGTCTTAAGTTCTGGTTTATTTGTTTATTGTAAATCATTATTCAATAAAACATCTTTTTAAATCACAAGTTATTGTTTTTAAATATTTTGGAAAATAATAGAAAAAACACACAAATATACCCATATTCCAATTGCAGTTTTAAACACTTTAAATGCATTTCCACTTTCTACATTAGTATTTTTACACATAAAATGTTTAAATGTAGTCATAATTGGAATGTTGCTCAACATTTTTAAACACGTAGTTAAGTAAAAATACAAATTTTGTATTATTTTGTAAAAATAATACAATTTGTTTAAAAATTTTAAATATTTTTCGATATGTATTTTTACACTTATTATAGTAGGAGTCTGGTTACCTACAATAAATAGAGTAAATTTAAACAAAAATTTATGAGAGTGTACGAAATTTTTTCCGGATAGGCTCCCGTATAAGGTCCACTTACGAAAATCACTTAGACGCATATATTTCTTTGAATAATAAAGCTATCGGGATAAAGTACGACCTGAATATATTTTGTGAGCATATAAATCATTCTACCAAATCGGTCCATATTTCGAAATAGCTCCTACATAAGGTTCACTTCAAAAAATCACTTAAACGCACATATTTCATTATCAAATAAAGACATTTTGATAAAATTCGACACAATATGTTTTGTGTACATATATATTACCGGATAGGCCCGTAATTGGTCATACCTCCTATATAAAGTCCACTTCCGAAAATCACCTAAACGCACATATTTCATTAATTTTAAATCTATTGGAGTAAAATTCGACACGATTTTTTTTATATAAATCATTATACGAAATTTTTTCCTTATCGGTCCTTAATTGATCACAACTCCCATATAAGGACCATTTCCGAAAATTACTTAAATGCACATTGATAATCAAAGTTATCGGGATAAAATTCGACATAAATGTGTACTTTGTATATATAAATCATTCTAAGGAATCTTTTTTCAGATCGGTACATAAGTTGTCTTAACCCCCATAAAAGGTTAACTTCTGAAAATCACTTAATATCACTAAATTCGTTATTAAATGATTATAACCGGATAAAATTCGACATGATTGTGTTCTGTGTATATATAAATCATTCTATTAAAATGGACCTAATCAAAATTAGTTCGACACATGCATAAATGTTAGTATCCTCAATACGGAAACAAAAATTTTGTCAAGTTATCTAAAAATTATATAATAAATGGGTTTTAATAAAAACTTGCTGGTGGAGGGTATTTAAGATTAGCCGAATATAGCACTCTAACTTGTTGTCATTCCGTTTGTAACACATCGAAATATTCATCTAAGACCCATGGATCCTTAATAAATTCTAAGATGATCTAGCCATGTCCGTCCGTCTGTCTGTCTGAAAACACGATAGAGTCCAAATGGAAGTAGCTAGCGGGATTACATTTTGCATAGGCATTTTATATTGATGCAGTTTGTTTGGTATTGAAAATGGGCGATATCGGCCCACGATTTCGCCTAGCCCCCATATAAGGTCTCCTTCAGAAAATGACTTTAACGCTCATAACTGTCTAAAAGAAGCATCTATAGCGATGAAATTCGACATGAACATATTCTATAGAAAACTAAATCGCTTTGTAAAATTTTATAAGGATCGGTCCATAATTGACCCTACCCCCCATATAAGGTCCCATTCAGAAAATTACTTTAACGCTCATAACTGCCTTAAAAAAGCATCTATTATAAAAATCGGTCCATAATTGACCCTACGCCCCAAATAAGGCCCCCTTCAGAAAATGACTTTAACGCTCATAACTGACTAACAGAAGCAGCTATAACGATGAAATTCGACATAAACATATTTTATAGGATCCTTAACATCTTTGTAAAATTTTATAAAGATCGGTCTATATTTGACCCTACCCCCTATATAAGGTCCCCTTCAGAAAATGACTTTAGCGCTCATAACTGCCCAAAAAAAGCATCTATAGCGATGAAATTCGACATGAACTTATTCTATAGAAACCTAAATCGCTTTGTAAAATCTTATAAAAATCGGTTCATAATTGACCCTACTCTTCAGAAAAAGACTTTAACGCTCATAACTGTCCAAAAGAAGCATCTATAGCAATGAAATTTGGCATGAACATATTTTATAGGATCCTTAATATCATTGTAAAATTTTATAAGGATCGGTCCATAATTGACCCTATCCCCCATTTCTCTACGAAATTTTAGGAGGATCAGTCCATAATGATCCTATCGATATACATGTATGATGGTTAAATTATACATAGATGTAATAAATGAGAAAATTGTTTTTATAATAACAAAAGCATCGATTCTTAAATATCAAAGTTTATTTATAAGGAAGCATTCCTTTTCGGGAATGATTCAATGGTGGGTATACAAGATTCGGCACAGCCGAATATAACAGTCTTACTTGTTCTTTCTCCAAAAGGTACTTTTTGAATTTTCTATAATATTGAACCAAGAAGCATACAATTTTGTATTTATAGTGAGAACATGTAAAGTGGGACTTTTTGGTACTTTTAAGTTAATACAAATCTGGACGAAACGATTTTTTCAACTTGTTTGTTCTATGAATGGTACATTCTTTGATTTTTATGCAGTTATGAAACACCCAGATTAATCGAAAATATATATAAAAAGGGATTTTCTGATACTTTTTCGTTTTACAACTGGTATTTTTTGATTTTTATACCCTACACCACTTTAGTGGGGAGGGTATATTGGATTTGTGCTGATGTTTGTAACATACAAAAATATTCGTCCTAGACCCACCTTAAAGTATACCAATCGGCTTAGAATCGTTTTCTGAGTCGATTAAGCTATGTCCGTCCGTCCGTCTGGCTGGCTGGCTGGCTGTCCATGTAAACCTTGTGCGCAAGCTACAGGTCGCAATTTTCAAGATAATTGGATGAAATTTGGCACGCACGTTTTATTTGACCCAAGGACGAAGCCTATTGAAAATGGTTAAAATCGGTCCATTATTTCACCTAGCCCCCATAGAACAGAACCCCCCGAAAAGGGCTTCTGAGCTCATAATTATGTTAAATATACAGATATATCGATAAATTATGGCACAACTAAGTTTTATAGAAGTCTTGATAACCCTGCCAAATTTCATAAAGATCGGGCCCCATTTGACCCTAGCTCCCATACAAAGTCCCCTTCAGAAAATTACTTGAATGTCCCAAATTAACTTATAAACACAAATATCCCGATGAAATTCACCACAATAAAATATTATGTAAATATAAATATATTCGCAAAATTTTATCGGGCTTGGTCCATATTTGCCCCTAGCCCCCATATAAAGCCTCTTTCAGAAAATTAGTTTTTCATCAATAAATTGCTTAAATGTATCGGAACAAGGGAATATTGATGATAAAAGTTTTATTATGAAAAATAAATCACATTTAATATTCATAACTGGTGTAGGGTATCATATGGTCGGCCACGCCCGACTATACTTTCTTACTTGTTTGTAATAATTTTTTGTACTGGCCATTCTATTTAACACATCATGGTGAAGAGTATATAAGATTCGGCACAGGCGAATATGGGACTCTTACTTGCTATTTTTTCTATGTAGCATAATACAATAAGAGCTGTGTCGAATGTGAATGTCGATAGAATTTATTTATATTAAATTTCATTCATTATTTAAATATTTCACATTTTGAATGCATATAAAATATTTTAACATTTATTATTTATTTAGGTACATACGTAAATGACGTTCAAAATTTCTTTATTTCACTCTACAATCGTGCTAACATTGGAGTAATACTAGTGGCCTCTGACCTTTGGAAACATATTTTACCCGTTCTTGATATTCTGAAACGTAAACCACTTCCCATTATATTGGAAATAGAGACAAAGAGTTCAATGACTAAAACCTTAAAACTGAAGGAAAAAAATGTTGTTCAGAAGATTGTAAAAAACCGAAATTGATGTGAAATAAAAAAGGTGAAAATAATTACATATGTATGTATATATACATACATACATACATATATACTTAAGTATTTTGAAATTTTATTTTTGTTTTTAAGCACTTTTTATCAAATTAAAGAGAAAAATCAAACAATATCAATAATTAAACAAAAATTAACAAGTAAGAATGTATAGTTAGGCATGGTCGACCATATTATACCCTACACCAGTGAGTATATTTATAATGTGGATTATTTTTCTAATAAAAAAAGTTACCAAAAAATGATTTTCTGAAAGAGGGGTTATATGGGGGCAAAGGTAAATATGGTCCTATCGGTATAAATTTTGGTAGAGCGATTTACGATGACATTAAAATTATTTATGCAGAATTTCAGTGTGATAGTAGGGTTTAAAGGGGAATTTCCACCTTCAAGTCATTTTCTAAAGGGGACTTTGTATGGGGGCTAGGGTCAAATGAGGTCCTATAAACTTATATACATAAAACTAAACCTATATAAAACTAAGATTTTCCGATTTTTATAGAGATTGTACAATATTTAACATTATGGTGGCTAGGCAAAATAATGGACCAATTTTTTTATTTTATTTTTTTTCAGAAACATTGTAAATACAGCAATTATTCCTCAGCGCCAAATTGGCACTGTTGAGGGAAGTAAAAATTTCAAACAATAGACTTCGTATTTGGATCAAAAGAAGAGTATGTGCCAAATTTCATCAAATTATCTTGAAAATTGTGACCTGTAACATGCGCACAATGTTTACTTGGACACAAAGATGGACATAGCTTAATCGACTTAGAGAGAAAGAAAGATTCTAAACTAGAAAAACCCAGTAAAAACTTAACTTCCAAAATAAGTAGAAAAGTATGTAGAATTCAAAGGAAAAACTACTTCCTTTTCTACTACAAGAAGTACTTATTATTCTTCGTGATGTCTCAAAAACATCCTAAGTTGTTTTGTAAGTTTGAGTTATTTATCCGGTAACCAGTGTTGCCAACATTGGTCAAGCAAAACGCGCGCAAAAAAATTAAAAAGGGGTAAAAAAGCGTAATTTTCTAACTGAAAATGGGTAAAAAAGCACTAACATTCAAACTGACAGGCACACTACCAACTGGCGAACCGATGTAACCACACCCAAATTGTAAAATTGTACAAAACTTATGAAATATATTTTTTTTGCAAAATCTATATATATTATTTTTAAGTTTTTTGAGTTCTGGAAAAATTTTTAATTTCACTGATAGTGAATAACATAACTTATTTTAACGTATTTTGAATATTTTGTTTTTTGTTTTTGAAGAATATTTGCTTTTAAAACTTAACACAAATAAAAAAAACTTTAGAGCACCCGTGTAAAAAAATATAAAACAGTTTTTAAGAAAAATTTAGTCCTTAGTGTAAACTATTAAACTGATCGTATTCTAATAAACAACAAAAAGTGGTACAAATAGAAAGATCAAAGAATGATCCCTCAGTTTTCTTAACATTATAGAGAAAATGTTTAATATGACAACGCCAAGCCAGATATTCCGAAGACGAACACGTCGGCGAAATCAACCTCGAAGGTAAGGGAATCTCAAAAGAAGCCCCGAAAAACGAGGAAGGAGAAGCTAGACGGAGGAAAAGGTAAAGAGCCGCCATCTTACGCCAAAGTTGCCAGAAGTAGGCACCGGGACGATCTCTGCTATGCAGTTTACGATGCCGGTAATCCGACAGGCAAAATTCCAATAGACCAACAGAGTAAAATAGAAGACCTGGTCAACAATAAGATAGTGGACCATGCAATAGCTTCAAAGGGCAAACAACCAATAGAGAGCGAGAGCTGCGAGTTCAGCATGGGCGTGATGTTGATGAGGTTGGCATCTCACCAATGTGTTAGCACCCTAAAGAACTTGGTGGAAAGTATCCCTCCTCCCTGGGACGGCGCTAGGCTGGGACTGGCAAAGAAGAGCGAGCTTCCGGTGCTCCTAAAGTCCACTGTCTACATAAAAGGATGGGGCAGTAAACTGGCTAATGAACGTATACTGGAAATTCTTGGAGGTCAAAATGCTGAGCTGGCCGTGGAAAAATGGGATGTCTTTTACAGGAAAGAAGAACCTGAGGGAACTTTATTTGTAATAGGTATCGACCAGAAATCCATGGCTAGTCTTGCCAAGAATAAAGGTAGGGCTTACTTCGCCTCTAAATCTGTCATATTCAAAATTGGGAAGGTGCCGATTGGAAGGGCTGTTACAACAAGCCTCGAAAAGGACACTAAAAAACCTAAGACCACAGTATCCACTACTGATAACGTTGAGGAGTCAAATCCTAAAATCGAGGAATTTACCATTAACTCGCCAGAAGAAAGTGTAGTTGCCCTTTCCAAAATTGGGAAGGCGCCGATTGAAAGGGCTGTCAAAACCGGCCCCGACAAGGACACTAAAACACCTAAGACAGTACCCAAAGCATCATTAGCAAGTACTAGCAATGTTGAGGAGTCAAATCCTAAAAGCGAGGAGGAAATCACTCACCCGCCAGAAGACAGAACAGCAATGCTCTCCAGAATTGGGAATGTGTCTATTAAAAATACTGCTATTCCTATGCCTGATAAGGACACCGCAGTGCCATCAACAGTACCCACTGCATTAATAGCCACTTCAGGCTATCCGGAGGAGTCAAATCCAAAGAGCGAGGAGGTGACCACCAACTCGCTGGAAGACAGTTGAGGTTATCCAAATAAACCTCCATCGGAGCGAGACAGCTACCAACGCTCTGATGGCTAAAATCAACACAGGTAAAATACATATAGCTTTAATCCAGGAACCTTGGACGATTCGCAACAAGGTTTCTGGATTAAATCACGTAAATTTCCAACTTTTCTACGCTGATACAGGATCTCGCCCGAGAACATGTATCTTATGTCACAAGAACTTATGTTTTCTTCTCTCAACAGGATTATCAACATCGGATGCAACGGTGCTGAAGCAAGGTCGAGGCAACATATTCCTTGCATCTATTTACCTGCCTTTCGATTCTCCGACCCTACCACCAACGTCGGATCTGATGAAACTGGTTGAAGAGGCACAAAGGAAAAATAAGATAATTGTAATAGGTTGTGATGCCAACTCGCATCATGTAGCTTGGGGTAGTACAAACACCAATCGCAGGGGACAAGCCCTCATGGATTTCTTTAATACTAAAGACTTGATAACATTGAACTTAGGTAATAAAGCTACCTTCGTCAATAGAATCAGAGAAGAAGTATTAGATATAACTATATGTTCAGAAGAGCTTATAAACGAAATTCAGGATTGGAGAGTTTCGGACGAGCACTCCTTTTCTGATCATCGGTACATAAGATTCAAAATACTAAGGCCACCACCAAAGCCGATAAAGTTTCGGAATAAGTCTAAAACTAATTGGACAATGTTCGGGGCCTTACTAAAGAACCGTTTAGGTCAGGACACTTTTCAATGTCGAAATAAAGAGGATATAGATGCCAAAGTGGAAACGTTCACAAGTGCCCTGGTTGAATCGTTCGAGGACAGCTGCCCTCTGCGAGAGCGGAGATCTGCCCAGGAAAAACCCTGGGTAACTGGGGAGATCCGGAACCTTGGGAAGACTCTTCGCAAACTATTTAACCGGGCACGGCGTAAAAAGACCGCAGTATACTGGGATGAGTATCGTAATAAACTTGGTGAATATAAGAAAATCGTTCGAAAAGCCAAACGAGACTCCTGGAAACTTTTCTGTGAACAGGTAGATAGCGTAAATGACGTATCGAAGATAAAAAAATTCCTATCCAAAACTCATGTCCAACCGGAATCTATGATCGATGACACGGGCAGGAGGCTTGAGGATACGGAGGAGACAATGAAACTCCTAATGGATTCTCATTTCCCACCCGGTATATCGAATAACATAGATGAACCGATATTGGAGGAAGGGGAGGGTAACACGGAAATAGTTATTACAACTGACATGGTTAAAGGGGCAATCAAGAGCTTTGCTCCCTATAAAGCTGCAGGGCCGGATGGAATTTTCCCGGCACTTTTGCAGATGGAGGCGGGACTGGTTTCCGTACATCTGTCACAGATATTCACTGCATGCTTAAAATTGGCATATACCCCAGTTAAATGGCAGGATGCAAGGGTAATATTTATACCCAAACCAGGGAAACCTAGCTATGCGACACCTAAGTCCTATCGACCGATAAGTCTTACGTCCTTCCTACTTAAAACCTTGGAACGGATAGTCGATAGCATGGTTAAAAGCAGCATACCATACAATGACCTTAAATATAAGCAGCATGCTTATGTAAAGGGACGATCGGTGGAAACCGCTTTAAATGAAGTTGTCCACTACATAAGTGAATCTTTCGATAGCAAACTGTATACACTGGCAGTATGCATTGACATCGAAGGCGCTTTCAATAACGTGCACACTGATACCCTTATCCAATCCCTAGACCAGTTTTATGTTGACCGGGTGCTCCGTAACTGGATCAACTACATGCTAAGGAACAGATGGATAAGCTGCGAGATGTACGATATAACTATCAGGAAAAAGGTATTTCGCGGTATACCACAGGGTGGCATTTTGTCACCTTTACTCTGGGTCACCACGATTAATAGCCTCCTAAGGACCCTAACCGAGAAAGGACTTAGACCTGTCTGCTATGCAGACGATGTCGTAATACTTTTAAAGGGAAAGGATCCAAATTACTTGTGTAGAAGAGCTGAGGAGGCTCTGAATACGGCCTTGAGCTGGGCTCAACCGAGAGGCCTCAATGTTAACCCGGCGAAGACGGAAATCTGTCTTTTCACAAGAAAGACAAAAATTTCTACATATACTGAACCTTGCTTCTTGGGCAAGAAGATACCGGTGACAGACAAAGTTAAGTACTTAGGTGTAATACTTGACCGGAAATTAAAATGGAGACACCACATAGAGGATAGGATCAACAAGGCACATCGGTGCTGGACGATATGTAGGAGAACCATAGGCATGAAATGGGGTCTTAGTCCTACTATGACAAATTGGCTTTATAAAAGTGTAATTAGACCAATTCTAGCTTATGCTTCAATAATCTGGTGGACTGCTTTGGACAAAAAGTGTAATATCAAACTACTACAGGGAGTTCAGCGTACATGCTGCTTGGGTATAAGTGGTGCCATGTGTACTACTTCAACCAAGGCTCTGGAAACGTTGCTAGATATTCCACCCATTGAAACATATATAAGATATGAGGCGGCGCTTACAGCCGAACGGCTCTTTACTTTAGGCGAACTGGCCAAAAACGGTTATAGGACACGTCATCAATGTATACTGGACACATTGGAAGGTTATACACATTCATCGGACGTGCCTGATCGCATACCAGACACTGAATATGTCGGAAACTTTGAAACGCTAATCCCAGATAGAATGTCTTGGTCAAGCGGAACATTAGAGCAAATACCAGTAGGAATCCGTTGCTACACGGATGGCTCTAAATTAGGGGACAAAGTGGGTCTGGGGTTCTATATTGAAGACCCAGAAACAGAAATATACCACCGTTTACCTAATCATAACACAAGCTTCCAGGCAGAAGTACGAGCAATAACGGAATGTGTAAATTGGATTAGAATAAATATGGCGCCCACAGGGCTTAATATATTTACCGACAGCCAGAAGGCAATTTGTGCGATATCAGGTGATAGAATTAAATCTAAGACCGTATTGGATTGTAAGAAAGCTTTAACTGAATACTCTCCCAGAGGTAAGGTTCACATCATATGGGTACCAGGCCACTCGGGAGTAGTCGGCAACGAAAGGGCGAATGTAATAGCTTTAAAGGGAAGGGAGCTCGATGTAGTTAACCTGACAAACGCAAAACCATTCGACGCAACAAAAGCTGAATTAAAAATATGGATGAGAGAATCCCATAAGGCCTCTTGGAATAATGAAACGGTGGGTAGAACCACAAAGATTCTATGGGGTGACCCTGATGAGAGCAAGACGAGAAATCTTCTCAAAATGAGAAAGTCTGAGGTTAGTATGATGGTACGTATTCTCAGTGGACACACAGGATTACGAGCACATCTATACAAAATTGGACGTGCGAATTCAGACGAATGTAGAGCATGTGGAGAGGACAGTGAAACTCTGGAGCACTTTCTTTGCCATTGTCAGGCATTCGTCGAAGTTAGATCCAAGTATCTTGGAAGTGATGTTATTCCAGAAATAACATTCTTAACCAACACCGATTGGAAGATTCTTAGGAATTACGTCCAGGAAACTGAGTTTCTGAACATGGAAAAATAATACATTCAGTGAACAATTTTTTTTTTTTTTTCTTGAATTGGAGCGCACAACAGGCCCGATAGTGGCCTAGGTGTATTTCTTCGGATTTGATGTAGTATACATCCTCCTATCAACCTACCTACCTACCTACCTAATATTAATTAAATAAATTACCTCCTGAAATTCACAATTATTTTGAAATATTTTAACAAGTAAGAGTGTTATATTCGGCTGTGCCGAATCTTATATACCCACCATCAAATCTTATGACGTAAAAGGAATGCTTCTCTGTAAACATCAGGGAGATAATGCTTAATTCAATTATGTACGTGATCTTCGAATTAACAAAATATTCATTTTTAAAAACAAAATATATATATATATATATATATATCAGAGGTAGTGTCAATTATGAACTGTTTGTCGTAAAATTTGGTAGAAAGACTTCGTATAACACTTATTCGTTTCGAATTTCATTGCTGATCTCCAATTTTTAATTCAGACATAAGCGTAAAAGTTATTATCTAAAGGGGAACTTATATGGGGTTGGGACAATTATATATCGATACCCATAAAATTTTGTACATAGATTTTGTTGGTCAGTTATATCGTCATAAAATTCGGAATAAAGAATTATAATAAAAATCTTTTTATTGCGAGTACAACGATGAAGTAATCATGGAGGCTTTATATATTAGGGATAGGTTCAATTGTGTAAAAAAATTGTATAAAACTTATTTTTTGTCAATTTTCATCGCTGTACTCATATTTTTAAGGGGACCTTAATAAGGGGTAGGGTAGGTTACCGAAAAATCCGAATTAAATTCGGTAGGAAGATTACGTTTGTATAAAAGTTGTTTATTTCGAATTTCTCCGCTATACTCGTATTTTTAAGTCAGTAAAGAGCGTTAAAATCAATTTTTGAAGGTGACCATATGTGGGGGTAGGGTCAATTATGGACCGATTGCCGTAAAATTTGCTAGAGAGATTTTGGCTTATATAAAACATATTTATGTCGAATATTTTTAAGTCGGTAATGAGTATTAATGTCATTTGGTAGAGAAATTTTGATGCATATAAAAGTTACTTATGTTGAATTTCAACACTGCACTCATAGGGAGACCTTATTTGGGGGTAAGGTCAGTTATGGACCAATTCCCATAAAATTTGGTAGAGACATTTTGCCTTATATAAAACTTATTTATGCCGAATTTCATCGCTATACTCGTATTTTTAAGTCAGTAATGACCATTTAAATCATTTTCTGAAGGAGACCTTATATGGGGGGTAGGCTCAATTATAGACCTATTTCTATAAAATTTAGTAGAGATTTTGGCTTATATAAAACTTACTTATGTTGAATTTCATCGCTATACTCGTATGGGGGGTAGGGTCAATTTTGGACCGATTCCCATAAAATTTGGTACAGAGATTTTGACGCATATAAAACTTATTTATGCCAAATTTTATCGCTATACTCGTATGTTTAAAACAGTTGTGACTGTTAAAGCTGTTTTTCGGGGGGTCACTTGTATGGGGGATATGCGAAATTGCGGACCCATATTGCCCATTTGCCATACCAAACAAACCTTACCTATAAGAAATATTTGTGGAAAAATTTAACTCGCTTGCTCTTTCCGATCTAACCCTATCGTGCTTTCAACAGACAGACGGACGGACAGAAGAACAGACGGATGGACATGGTTAGATCGGCTTAGAATTTAATAAGGACCCAAAATATATATACTTTTGTGGGTCTACGACCAATATTTCGATGTGTTACAAACGGAGTGACAAAATCAATATAAAATATAAAAAGCACTAAATGCACTGTCATAAAATTAGAAAGCACCACTGTAGTGCCTTTTTGAAAAAAGGCACCATGAGCAAAATTTTCCGCGTTTGGCACACCAAAAGGCACCGCAAATAGTGCTAAAAGCACTAAGTTGGCAACACTGCCGGTAACGTCAATTATCCGGGATGGTTAAAATAAATTTTTTTGCATCGACTTAATTTTATTTTGGATTGATTTATATTTTTCTGCATCGTTTAACAGTGATTACCTCTATTATCAGTGATTATAAGCAACCCAGCAAAAAATATTCTGGATTTGGAAGCAATAAATATGATTACTGCATCTTCTACTGCTACATTTATTGCATCCTAAAATTATTGCCTTACAAAAATGATTTTGGAAGGCATACATTCAGCTATTCGTGTAGGTGGTGAATTACTTAGAAAAAATCAGAGCTTCTTGTTAGACAATCACTGGATCTGTAAGATTTTATTGCTTCTCGTCAGCTTTAAAATCTGTAATTCAGTTTTGATATTTTCTAATATTGATATTTATAAAACATTTCCATAACAATTAATTATTTTTCTTCTAATTTCTTTTTTAATTATAAATAGGTATACCAATTTATAAAATTTACACTATTAATGAATTTTAAAGAATTGTTAAATTAAAGTAGCAAGTTATATAAAACTCAAATTTAATTGTGCTAAAAATTTATTACATATGTATGGTATTACATATAAATATCAGTTTTTATAAATTTAGAAACTTTTTCAGAATACATAAAACAACAACAATATTACATACATATTTCTAACGGTAAAATCCACAATAGAATAAAAAACATATTAGAGAACATTTTATAAGAACTGTGTTGAGAGAGAAATAATTTGCAAATATTTTCTACGTAATTCTCTTTTTTAGTATTTGTTTTTACTGCTTCATGTAAGCACTAACAGAAGGCGTAATAATTTTTTGGTACCTGAAATAAATAAATATTGTAAATAATTGTAAAAATAGTGCTTTTCCGTAGATCACACTGCTGCGCAGAAGCACTAAAGTAAGGCAAAAATTATAATAATGATTTCTCGATTATACACGACGGATAATTCAACTAAAACGAAGATTAAGATGATGCAATATTTATTAAAATTACATTTAGTTCTGATGTGTCGTTCTTTAAATCAAGTGAGTAAGCGCATAAAAGTGATAGTGTTAAAATAAAAAAGTATAACGGTTTAAAAACATACATACGCATTTGCACACTTTCATATAAAAGTGAGTTTATGTATAAAAATTTAAAAAAAAAAAATTTAAAAATTTATTAAAAAAAAAATTATGGTAGGTCGAAGTCAAATCAACAAATTAATAAAAAAAGAGAAAAACAAAAATGCATTAGCTCTACTTAGAGCATCTTCCATGGGAAGAACTGATGGTAATAAGTTCGAATCACGTTCAAATATTGAAGACTTGTCTCTGCAAGAAATTAGGGATAATAGTGATACGGATGTAAAGGAATTAAAGGATGAATTAAAAGAATGGTATTTAAAATACAGACCCTCATATGAATGCACTACATCTTTATTAAAAATATTAAATAAAAGGCATTCTGAAATACCTTTAAGTGTTATCAGTTTATCTGGAAAACAACAGCCTGTTTCTAAACGGACTGTAGCTCCCGGTACCTATTTTCATATAGGGATTAAAAATAATCTGAATAAAATAATTGATGTTATAAAAGACGAAAATGTCAATAAATTAGTTTTGGACATTGGAATCGACGGTCTGCCCGTATTTAAAAGCAAGGATAGGGGTTTATGGCCAATATTAGGCCGCATTGTAAATTTACCAATGGTAAACGTTTTTTTGATAGGAAGTTATGTTGGCGAAAAAAAAAACCATTAGATATTGATTTATACTTACATGACTTTGTTTATGAAATTAAAGATATAAAAGAAAATGGGTTTCTAGTCGAAGAACGTAAATTGTACATAATTATCCGTGCATTTGTTTGTGACACGCCAGCCCGCTCTTATGTGTGTGGGATAAGAGGTCACAATGCCTTAAATGGTTGCAGTAAATGTGACCAGAAAGGAATAAGTATCTCAAATGTGACAACTTTTAGTAAATTTGTGGGTAAATTACGTACTGATGCCGATTTTAAATACAGACGTGATCAAGATTTTCACCAACCAAAATTTTTAAATATGCAAATGTCGCTAGAAAGTCTAGACATAAAAATGATAACTCAATTTCCCATTGATATCATGCATTTGATAGATTTAGGAGTAATGAAAAGAATGCTTTTAAGACTGCTAACATCTAAGACAAACGAACGCCTATCAGCTCAAACTAAACAATCAATGTCATCATTAATGATATCTCTATATCCATTTATACCACGCGGGTTTGCTAGGAAGCCTCGTTCTTTTGAAGAAATAAGAAAGTGGAAAGCTGTCGAATTTCGACAATTTGTACTTTATACTGGGCTCATTGTAATTAAAAAATTTACAAGTGAAAACTTTTTCAAACACTTTTTGCTTTTATCGTGTGCTTATCGCATTTTAATTCGAAATAATATTAGACAAAGTGAAATACATCAGGCTCATGAAATTCTAAAACAATTTGTGGAACAATTTCCAAATTATTATGGAGAAACAAGCATTACCCATAATGTGCATAATCTTCTACACCTAAAAGAGGTTGCACTAGAATATGGAAATCTTTCAAATATAACAGCATATCCATTTGAAAATGCTATGACCTCTTTAAAAAGATCAATTAAAAAGTCTCAACACATTGAGCAACAAATGTTTAATGTTTTTTCCAAAATACCATTGGCAAAAAATACGGTCGAAAACGGAATCAAACGTGGTAAAATGGGAAACGTAATACAGTGGACGTCCACTAGTACGAATTATATAGTGTCAGAACCTTTCGTAATACCGAATAATTCGTATTATTGAACAACACATTTTGTATTTTTAAATTCAAATAATACACATAAAATATTGGATTTTATTTATTTTTGTTTTATTTCTCATGAAAAATTACATAACGGAACAAAATATAATAAAATGTTCAGATTAATTAAAATATTCAGATTACACAATTCTCTAATTTATAATTTTCTCTTAAAAATTAGAATAGTTATCCTTAAACCCATTGTTTGGAATGTGGAGTCACACTACTTTCAAAATTAACAGTTCATACATATATATGTATATATGTAAATATCATTTTACTTATTAAAAAATCCATCATTTAACATCGATGTTTATTACATTGTAAAATGATTCTTACGGCTTTTTCAATAACAGCGCTTTTGAGGCTCAATATTGTTCTCAGCAGAGTTATTGTCGGGAACTAATAAAATTCCTCATTGGCGTTATCATCCAATTTAATTTCTTCTCTTGGGTCATCAAATTTCCAATAAAATAAATTAATAACACTAAATAATTGTTGATTTGTAAATATACATGCAGTAAATTGTGTGTATATTATTTTTAAAAATACAAAACACTTGTAATAAATACAAAAAAACTTCAAAATTACTGAGCTTAAGGTGAATGATACCGAAATAATAAAATAAAAACATAATAAAAACTTCATTCATACGTAAATAAAACCAAAATTCCCATAAAAAATGCGTTATTCGTACTATCGAACAGAAAAATTGTGACTTTATTCGTACTATAGAGTAGACAATGCAACAATTTTGCCATTCGTATTATTGGATATTCGTAATAAAGAGTATACGTACTATTGGACTTCCACTGTATTTTACAAATCAGAAAATTTGTATTTTAATATAAAATTTCAAGATAGTTTTTGCTTAATTTCTGATAATACACCTGTCAAAATTACAGCTTTTCTAGAAAATGATATGTTTAAAGCCCATGTTTTTATTAACACTGAAGATATGTTTTCAGAACCCATACGATCGAAGGATCTTGGCATATTCGTTGTTAATTTAAATGTATATAGAGAAGAAACATTTAAACTTCAAGAAATACGCGGCAAATTAATATGTTTGCCATATGAAAGTAGCCATTAACTTATTTCATTTTGTCATTGCTCTTAATGATTATATTAAGTTGGTCCATCCAAACATTTGTTTGGGCTTTATTAATAAATAATAATAAATAAATAAATAACAATAAATAAAAAACAGTAATTAGATATTTTGCATTTTTAGAATATTTTTTTACAAAATGGGACGCTCTAGACCTGTGAAGGAATCTTCTACTAAAACAAGTCCATCAACAACCATTGAGACTGCATCAAAATTGGAAAAACTCCAAAAAAGTATAGAAGAACTTCAAAAAGGTATAAACTTGTTAAGTAAAACTATAAAAAAAACCCTTAAATTATAAATGTATTTTAACATAATTAGTAAACAGCGACATGGCTAAAGAAATTAAGGAATTAAAAGAAACATTTTGTGCACAAAACAAAATAATTGTAGATCTATTGTCTGAAATGCATGTCTTAATAAAATCAAATTTAACCTCCACTGCAGTAGCCACAAGATATTTGGACAAATTTCCTCTTAAATCTAAATCGGAAATGGACGATATAGAACTAGAAATTTCTGATGAAAATATGGAAGCTATGGTAATAAAACTACACTAATATTTATTAATACACCTAAATTTTTATTATTCCTTATATTTTATTTCATCCTTTATAAAACATGAATAATCAATAATATTTAGTTATAAGTGTGAAATTAATCAATATAATATGTTTTGTAAATGATCTCTTTTTTAGTTCTTATTCATAAAAATTACATGTTGATAAAAATAAAATTATTTCTATACATAAACTTTTATCAGTTCTTTTTTTGGGGTGGTGGGGGTGTTGGTAGAGGAAATGGCTTAATAAAGCATTACTAGAATGCCTTCTTTAATACATATTAAAGAAGGCGTGATAGTATCCCTTTTTTAAGGCATGAATTACCAACATAGTGGATGCTGTGTAAAAGGCAACTGGATCGTGCTTCCGCGAGCACCTGATATAATCAATTCCGAAATGCACAATTATTTGTACATATTTAATTCGATGAAATCAGGTTAATTTAAAAGCTGTGAAATATGCTTATTTTGGATTCCTTATGCAGAGCCTTTACGCGAGGAATCCAATATAAAAATCATGTAATCTTTCATGCGAAGTGGTAGCAGTATACAAGTGCTCTCTGCCTTACAAACCTGCTTCCGAGGAAGCACCATTTTTTGCTGGGAAAATTCTGTTATTTTTTAACGACCATGCACAATTAGAACAAATCGAAAAGGGGAATTCCCTTGAAACGTAAATATAAAATTGAAAAATAAGAGACAAACAACATTACATGATTATTTTTAGAAATTACATAACACAAAATCCTTATCCACTGTTTACTGTATTCTGACAAAATTATTATTCTTAATATTTTTGAAACATGTATGAATATAAAATCCTTGAATTATTTAGATTTTATATAAATATGTACTATTCATTTATTAATTAATACAGGCAAAATAAAATAAAAAACTAGCCAAAATTGGTACTCAATTAACCGGGAAAATCGATTATACAGAATGGTTCCGGTCCCGACCATCACGGAAAATCGAGGTCCCACTGTAATTTATAAATAAAAAGTCGACACAGGCAGGGGTTGAACTTGGAATCTTCCGTCTGCCAGTTCGCCACACTCTCTCCACACCACCGCTTAGCTGTTTTATTGTAAGTCAAATAATGGTTTTCACATACAAATACTATTTTTTCTGTTTGTCTAATAACACGGTGTGACAAAATTACAAAAAATCAATACACTAATCGTGAGACCTAATGAAGTTGGTAGGTCTACATAGTAGAGTGGATTACAGTACCATTTTTAGAATCTTCAATATACCCTAAAAATTGGAAGATATTGGCCTTATGCCAAGTACATCATGGCAAATTGTGCAGCCAAAGCCCATTATGGTTATTGATAAAATTTGCAACAATGAACATAGTATTACCAAACGTAACGAATTTGAAAACATGTCATTGTCAACACGCTGGGGAAAGGTGAAGCAATTAAAACTTTGCTTTAGCTGGCTGCATAAAGGCCATGGAACTTCCGTATGTACCAATAAGAAGTCTTGTGGTATTGAAGGTTGTCGAAAAAATCATCACAAAATGCTTCATGCTTTACAATGAGATAAAAACATACAGGAATATGCATCTATTAAAGAATGTCCATACTGTTCCAAATTTAAACCTGCCAACTCAAACTTTCAAAAAATCAGAATATACTGAGTTAGATTTGTTGCCTATTGATTGAGAACTATTGGAATGCTTCTCCAGTTATACTTCTTGTATTAGATAACTCTCATCTTGGTGTGAATTCTGATATCAAAGAATTCAAAAACTTAAATCAAATTGGTGTTGAAACTAAACTTGGTTGGGTAGTATATGGTCAAACAAAGCATGTTAGATATTTTACGTCAACAGTAATGTGTACTAATGATAATAAAATCCACAATATTTTTGAAGAATTCATCGAAAACGAGAATTTTGGTAATATGTGCTCAATTGCTGCTTTCAGGTGAACATACATAAATTAACGAAAAATATTGGTAATAGATTGGAAATTGGTCTTTTGTGGAAGAATTGTCCACCAGTTTTGCAACCAAGTTTTGAAAAAGTTCTTTACTATAAAGCGAAAAATGAGGCATGATCCCCAATAGGCTGAAAGATATATAAAAGAAATCAATAAATACCTAGAGAAAGTTTATGCCCGAAAGTTGACTGCCGAAGAAATAAATGATAACTCTGTTCATATCTGGTATTTACCACATTTTGGAGTAATAAATCCACACAAAACTGATAAACTTGGTATTGTTTTTGACGCAGCTGCTAAAGTTGGTGATGTATCACTTAATTCTGAATATTAAGATGTCCTGAACAAGCTAAGCCATTAAGTGAGCACCTGATATAAGAGAAATGTTTTCTCAAATAAAAATAATACCGAAAGATCAACACACACAAATTTTTTCGAGAAATGGTGATGATGAAAAATCAATTAATCAAATGGAGTAGATGTCATTTGGCGCAATTTGTTCACCCAGTTGTGCAGAATATATAAAAAATTTAAACGCAACTCAATTCGCGGAACAGTTTCCTGAAGCCAGTTCTGCTATTATAGAAAAACATTATGTAGACGACTTCGTATGTAGTTTCAACAGCGAAAAAGAGACAATAAAAGTGTGTCATGAAGTGGTTTACATACACTCTCAAGGTGGATTCGAATTAAGAGGTTTCACTTCCAACAATATACGAGTTGAATCTCTTCTTAATATTAATTAATTCATCAGACGATGTTACTCCAGTCAAAATGGAAAAGCAAGTAACCGTTGATAAAATCTTAGGTTTCCATAATAAATTTCATAGTTTACCAACTGAGGTTTAAGACCAATCCCGAGTACCAACAAAAAGAGAAATAACCATGTCGATATTTGATCCTTTGGGTAGATGATTTTTTGTTGTAATCGTAAACTTTGGTGCAAAAGACTTGGAAAACAAATAACAATTGGGACGATCCTATTCATGAAGAACTTCATTAAAATTGGAAGTCCGCATTTAAAGATGTAAAACGTTTTGAAATTCCCCGCTGCTTGTAGGTAAACCTACTACAAAGTGATAACATCCATCTTCATGTATTTGTTGATGCTAGTCAAGAAGCTTTTGCTGCCATATGTTATCTGCGAATAGTCTATGATGATGTAGATATCTCTTTTGTTATTGGAAAGGTACATTATGCTATAAAAAGGATATTGAGCATACCTCGTCTAGAATTACAAGCTTCGGTTTTAGGAGTTAGATTGTCTAAGTCAGTTATGCCAAACCACGAGTTCAAAATATCGTTATGTCACTACTGGTCCTATTCCCAAACAGTTTTGGAATGGATTTATTCAAAGGATCGTCATGTCAAAGCTTATGTAAGTCATAGTGTTGAAGAAATCCTATAAAATACAAAGCCTGTTCAGTGGAACAGGGTTCCTACTCAATAAATGTAGCAGACACTGGAACACGAACAATATACCCGCCAAAGTTCAATACAGAAAGTAAATGGATAGTCAAGCCCTCTTTCCTGAAGCATGATGAAACTGATTGGCAAATACCAATCAAGTTCTTGAGGTTGTTGGGAACGCTTAATACGTATTGTTAACGACTGTTACAGAAAACTTTAAAAGAGTTGAGACATTAAGAAGTATTCTGATCGAAGCAGAAAATATTATAAATTCCTGATCACTCACTGAAATTCCAATATCTTCAGTAATTGTTTATTATTATTTTATTTTTATTATTTTTTATATTATTTTTTATTATATGTTTAACACTTTCTCTAAAAATGTATTATAATTATTGTTGTAGTAGCTTTTTATAACTATATATGGCCTAAAAGGCTCGGTTATAATAAATGAAGAAATAAAAAAAATAAAAAAAAGGAGGAACCATTAATGCTGAACAATTTCCTTCTAGTATGCCTTAACACAACCGAAACTCAGAATACTACAAATTAAGAAATGTGTTTACGCAAACAGTGGCATATAGCTCAACATTTAAAATATCGTCTGCGGAAGAGATGGATCAAAGAATATTTACCACAGTTATTATGCAGATCCAAATGTTTAGAAGAGGCTGAAGCGAATGATGTTGTTTTTCGTCTACACCTCGACACAAACGGCTTTAAGGTATAGTTTTGAAAACCTACCCAGCAAAGGACGGACGGTTGAAATAATTTATAGTAAACATAGAAAAAACATTTTATTACTTTGTCAAATATAATAATTAAATTTTTTCAATACTGAAGATATATTTTTTGTTCTTAAATTTTTGTGGGATAAAAAAAATTAATTTTTGGGCTTTTGGAAGTTCTTTTTTTTTTGATGAGGAGTTTATAACTATAGATTGCTCATTTTATACGAATTCATAAAGTTCATAAGGGTAGTCCCGTTCTTGGGAAAAGATTTCAACATCCTTACTTGTTGAAGAAGGCTTTATACCAAATTCTAAATCCCCAGGCAACTTACGAACTTCCAAAGAAGTCAATTTGAAGAAGTAACTTGTATGTTATTTTTTTGAACTTATTTGCAAGTGAAATTGTAGTATTATAGAATACAATTAATGTGACTTAAATAGTATTAACATTAATAAGGGATAAACATTTAAATACAAAATCCCAAAAACAAATTTTTTTAGCTCATAAAAATCAAAAAAAAATATCTTAAGCGTTAAAAAAAATATAATTTTTTTGCTTCTTCGGAAGTCATTAAACATCACTTCCACAGAATGTAAAAAAATCACTTAGTGCTGCTTTTGAAGTGGTGACAAATGTTATTCTTTCGGAAGTACTTCGTTTTACTTTTGCTGGGTTGAGTTCTGTTGCAAAGATAATTTGTGGAGGTGGAATTGAGAACATCTGTTGATCCTTCTAATGGGTACTAACCACTTTTTTTAAATATACCAGTGCATGATTGAATCATTCTACGATACCTTCTGGTTGAGGATGCAGCGGATTTTTCTTGTTTTTCTTACTTCGTATAAATCACATACTTCCTTGGACCCCGCGGATTCAAAATTTCTGTCCTGGTCAGAGTGTAACTCCAATAGTATACCATAACACTCAGTTGTTCACAAATACTCCTACGACTGTTCTGGCTTCTTCATATATCTCTGACCATTTGCTGAAATAGTCCATAACCACCACAACGTAACGGTTTCCGGCATCAATGATGGGAAAGGACCTGCTTCCTCCATTGCCATCCTCTCAAGTGGCGCTCCTGAGTTGTACTGCTGAAAATGTGCACGACTTCTTACTGGACCTTTGGCAGATTTGCATTGTGGACAATTTGCTATCCAATGGGTTACCGCTTGTTTACAACCGACCCAATAAAACCGTTGCTTTACTTCTTGTAGGTTTTTGGCATACCAAGATGACCACCACTGGGACTATCATAAAACTCTTACATTACTTATATTATTTCAGAGGAAGGTAATACAATTGAATTGCTACAGTTTTACCATCTGCGCTTTCCCATATTCAATTATCATTATGGACCATAGAACCCAATAGGATTCTTTAGCGAACAGTATCTTTGTGCTTCAGGAACAGGAGCATCGCAAAGAAGCAAAACAAATTTGGGGACTTTTTGTGAACATTAAAACTAGTAATAAAGGTTCCAATTGCGTGCAAGTCTATAAGCCTGTAACTAAAGGTGGAAGTACACAACACGCATTGAGGCGGCAACGCGTTTTACGCTTTTCGAACTTTTCGCGCTTTATAAGCGACAAGTTACACACCACTTATCATTTTGATCTTTCTTTTAATGTTTTTATACCCTCCACCACGATGAGTGGTGATAACTTTGATACATGTCATTCCGTGTGTAACACCAAGAAATATTCATCACAAAGTATATATGTATATTCTTGGTCCTTATAAAATTCTGAGTCGATTTAGCTATGTCCGTCTGTCTGTGTAAAACACGCTCACGTAAAAAGGATGTGAAATAAATTATTGAAATTTGGCCAAAATATTCCTTATTGTCCTAGGCAGTTTGGTATTGAAAATGAACAAAATCAGTTCACATCGGTAAAAGTTATGAATCAAAATTTAAAACAACTCCGAAAAAACATTTTTTACACATTCTGATGTAATTTTCACGGAAACTATGCAATGTAATTCCATGAAAATCATCATATATTCTTTTCTACATGACCACTTTATTCCTGTTAAAAATTGGCGGAATACGTCCACAATTTCATATACCTCCCATACAAAAGTACATATTACCGGAAAATAAGTTTATTGTTAATAACTTCCGTCAGAATGTTGATATCTTCACAAAATTTTACACATTTAATTCTTATGTCAATTCAGTCAAAGAAAAAAATTTTAGGATCAGTCCATAATTGGTCATAGCTCCCATACAAGGTCCCCTCCCCAAAATCACTTAAACGCACATAACTCAGTACTAAATTAAGATATCCATATGAAATTTGGTACAAGTATTGCTGTTGTACATTAAAATATTGCTGTGAAATTTTTTCCGATCAGCCCATAATTGGTCATAGCTCCCATACAAGGTTCCCTCACGAAAATCACTTAAACGCTCATAACTTATTACTTAATTAAGATATCCATAAAAATTTGGTACAAGTATTGCCCTTATATATAAAAATACTGCTGTGAAATTTCCGATCGGTGCATAATTGGTCATAGCTCCCATACAAGTTCCTCTTAAGAAAATCTGTTAAACGCACATTACTCATTGCTATTGATATAAAATACAAAAATTATATTTTAAGATTTTTTCACGATCGGTACATAATTTGGGTGCGATCGGTCCTATACAAGGATCCCTTCCGAAATCACTTAAACATTACTTATTACTAAATTACGTATAGATACAAAATTTGACTGAAATATAGCTTTTATATAAAGAAATGATACTTAAAGATTTTTTACGATCATTCCAAAATAAGTCATATCTTCCATACTAGGTCCTGCCCCGAAAATATGGTTTTTCTTAAATCTTTCACAGAAATTTATAAAAAATCGCTAAAGCATATCTTAGGGCGCTTTAGAAATAAGTAATGAAAATGGCGTTTATAATGTTCAATAAATCTTGCAATTATAATAGATTTAAGCTGTTTAAATCTTGTGGTTTTTCTATTTAAGACATGAGAAAACTTATTTCTACAAATATTTGATCAATTAAAAAAGTATTAATATAAAAATAGCTGGCGTGTATTTAAGATTATGATCAGCTGAATATAGCACTCTAACTTGTTATACCCTCCACCACCATCAGTGGTGATAGAGGGTATATATAACTTTGTCATTCCGTGTGTAACACCAAGAAATATTCATCTGAGACCCAACAAAGTATATATATTCTGGGTCCTTATCAAATTCTGAGTCGATTTAGCTATGTCCGTCTGTCCGTCTGTCTGTGTAAAACACGCTCACGATAAAACGAAGCAATAAAGCTTAACCAAATTCACCCAAAATGTTCTTCGTTTTCCTAAGTTGTTTGGTATTGCAAATGGGCAAAATCGGTTCACACCGGGAAAAGTTATGAATCAAAATTTAAAACAACCTCGGAAAAAAATAACCATTTTTTACACATTCTGATGTAATTTTCTCGAAAACTATGCAAGATAATTCCATGAAAATCACCATACATTCGTTTCTGCACAAGATCTTGATCCCTGCTGAAAATTGCCAGAATCGGTCCACAATTTCATATACCTCCCATACAAAAGTACATATTCCCGGAAAATGGGTTTTTTGTTAATAACTTCTGCCACAATGTCGATATCTTCACAAAATTTTACAAATTAAAATCTTATGTCAATAGAATTCTTTCAGAGGAAAAATTTTATGGATCGGTCCATAATTGGACATAGCTCCCATACAAGGTCCCCTCCCGAAAATCACTTAAACGTGCATAACTCATTACTAAATTAAGATATCCAAATAAAATTTGGTATAAGTATTGCCCATATGCATAGAAATATTACTGTGAAAGTTTTTTCCGATCGGTCCATAATTGGTCATAGCTCCCATACAAGGTCCCCTCCCGAAAATCACTTAAACTCGCTTAACTCATAACTAAATTAAGATATCCATATAAAATTTGGTACAAATATTAGTCATATGCACAGAAATATTGTTGTGAAATTTTTTTCCGATCGGTCCATAATTGATCATAGCTCCCATACAAGGTCCCCTCCCGAAAATCACTTAAACGCGCATAACTCATTACTAAATTAAGATATCCAAATAAAATTTGGTATAAGTATTGCCCATATGCATAGAAATATTACTGTGAAAGTTTTTTCCGATCGGTCCATAATTGGTCATAGCTCCCATACAAGGTCCCCTCCCGAAAATCACTCAAACGCGCATAACTCATTACTAAATTAAGATATCCAAATAAAATTTGGTATAAGTATTGCCCATATGCAAAGAAATATTACTGTGAAATTTTTTTCCGATCGGTCCATAATTGGTCATAGCTCCCATACAAGGTCCCCTCCCGAAAATCACTTAAACGCGCTTAACTCATAACTAAATTAAGATATCCATATAAACTTTGGTACAAATATTACTCATATGCACAGAAATTTTGTTGTGAAATTTTTTTCCGATCGGTCCATAATTAATCATAGCTCCCATACAAGGTCCCCTCCCGAAAATCACTTAAACGCGCATAACTCATTAGTAAATTCAGATATCCATATAAAATTTGGTATAAGTATTGCCCATATGCATAGAAATATTACTGTGAAATTTTTTTCCGATCGGTCCATAATTGGTCATAGCTCCCATACAAGGTCCCCTCTCGAAAATCACTTAAACGCGCATAACACATTACTAAATTAAGATATCCATATAAGGTTTGGTACAAGTATTACTCATATGCACAGAAATATTACTGTGAAATTTTTTTCCGATCGGTCCATAATTGGTCATAGCTCCCATACAAGGTCCCCTCCCGAAAATCACTTAAACGCGCATAACTCATTACTAAATTAAGATATCAATATAAAATTTGGCACAAGTATTACTCATATGCACAGAAATATTACTGCGAAAATTTTTTTCGATCGGTCCATAATTGGTCATAGCTCCCATACAAGGTCCTCTCCCGAAAATCACTTAAACGCGCATAACTCATTACTTAATTAAGATACCCATATGGTACAAATATTACTCATATGCACAGAAATATTACAGATAATTTTTTTTTCGATCGGTCCATAACTGGTCATAGCTCCCATACAAGGTCCCCTCCCGAAAATCACTTAAACGCACATAACTCATTACTAAATTAAGATATCCATATAAAGTTTGGCAGAAATATTGCTCATATACAGAGAAATATTACTGTGAAATTGTTTTCCTATCGATCCATAATTGATCATAGCTCCCATACAAGGTCCCTTTCAGAAAAACACTTAAAGGCACATAACTCATTACCAAATAATGATATAAATAAATACTATTTTTGTTCATAAATAATATTTTGTAATGCAAAAAGCACTTAATACTATTTCAAAAATTGTTCACGATCGGTCTATATTTGGTCATATCTCTCATACTAGGTCCTGCCCCTAAAAGCGCTTTAACCGTATTTAACTATATGCATTATCAATTTGTGTAGAACAAAATTATATATATGTATGTATTTTTAAAATCCTTAAATCTTTCACACACATGCATACATGCAAATACGAGATATCGCTAAAGCATATCTTAGGGCGCTATAAAAATTTAAATGAAAGTGGTGTTTCTAATGTTCAATAAATCTTGGAATTGTAGTAGATTTAAGCTGTTTAAATCTTGGGATTTTTATATTTAAGACATGAGAAAACTTATTAATTAGAAATGTATTAATACAAAAGTTGCTGGTGGAGGGTATTTAAGATTCGGCTCAGCCGAATATAGCACTCTAACTTGTTTAAGACTATTTTTGACAAAAGCCTATAACACGTTTCCGCGTACAACGCGTGTTGTGTACTTCCACCTTAATGGTACTAGTCATTTTCAACCACACTTTACGTTAATTTGAGATGGTATAGGAAATTTTACTGAAGGGAACTGGTAATAAATTGGCGGACTACCAATTGCTCCTCCCATATGAATAAAATATACAAATGTAGCATATGTAGCATCTTAAAATTTTGCACGAAGAACTTTAATTTAATATTTTGGGGGAAAAGGGCGAACTTTCATCAGGAGTCTTGGAACGCCGCATATGAATTAAAAGATAAATTCGTATATCTGAGAAACTATTAGAGCTAAAATCCTTAAATTTTGCAAAATCCTGAATTTGGCATTGTCGTTCGTCCGGGAAACTAATAACCTAAAATCTTCAAATTTTCCACGAAGAAATTTAACATTTATTTGAACATGTTGAGAAAAATTGGGCGGACCTTTATTAGAGGGAGTTTGAACCTCCCATATGAATTAAATACAATTAAATGTCTGGGAAACTATTAGAGCAAAAATACTTTGACATCAATGTGAACATTTTGGTAATAAATTGGCGGACTAGTAAATTGGAACCTCCCATATGAATTAAATACAAAAATTTGACATGAAAAACTTTGACATTCATGTGAACATTTAGAGAAAAATGGGTGGACTTTCAATAGGACCTAGGCATCTCCCATCTGGGAAAATATTATACTATTCAAATTTTTCATAGGTTACATTAAAATCTAAATTAACGTTTGCAAAAATTGGCGAACTTGCAATAATTTGCGTAGCATCCCCAATATGTTAAAAATGTATATCTGGAAAACTATTATAGTTAGAATCTTCAAAATCGTAAAGTGTTTTTTTATTTATATTGCTTTTAGGCTAGCAAAGCACACTGAGTATAGCTAGTATGTTATAATTCTCACTTAGTTTATGTATATTTCTGTATAAGTATACTCATTTGTAACGTGGTTTTATCGTCGGCTGAGTTCAGGCTGTCTAAAGTCGACTTACCGGTCCACAAACCTCAAGTAGAAGGAAACACAATTGTTTTACCCTTATTGGGGATTAAATAACAATGTTTTATTTATATTTCTTATTCGATACAATAAATTCGGTTAAAAAGAAATTATTAACAGCGTTGATAATAAGTCGGGATTCTCAGGAACACGAAATCTTCTCTGGCAGTCTGGATTTCTGGTTCAAGAAGTCGCAGTATCTTAACCAACAACCGAAGTTGCGGTGCCGAAACCAATAGCCAAAGTTGGGGTGACGAAACTGTAATAAAAATAAAGAAGGTAGTGCCAATAAATTTTTTTTTTTTTTAATAAGGTTTTTTGAAGTTTCCTTTTCTCTTAATTATTATATGTAGCGTTGCCACAATAATAAAAGAATATTTAGATTTTCATGAAGATATTTATGACAAATGTGTAATTTAAAATTGTACATAAACTATAATATACATACATATCGTCACCTGAAACGCAATCGATTTTATTGGTGATTCTAATGTATTGCATCAAAACAAATGTCCACACCAAAAATTGGACTCCTCCGACCATAATTATCGATTTTATTGACAGAAAACAAAAGGCCCTATCTACAAAAACATTTAAATATTAAAGGTAAAAAGCAGGGTACAGATAGCGATCGAATTCAATTCGATCGCGAGCGAGTTTAATTCGAGCGATTTAAATAATTTATTTTCCGGCGAATAAATCTATTCGACTCGCGAGTTTAATTTTTAAACTCGCGATAAGAGTTGAAAATTTAAAGAGCGTAAAATAGAACCCGCTCGCGAATCGCGATTCGAGTCAAAACGAGTTAATCGCGAGTTTTATAATTTTGTAAATGGAATAAATTTAAATTTATAAGGCATAATCAATTTATATATAAATATGACATAACCAAATAAGTTTCCCATTAAAATTATGTACGCAAATACATATGTACGTACATTATTTGCTGCAAAGTAGTAGACACTTCGTACATACATACATACATACATACATACATACATACATACATACATACATACTACATACATACATACATACATACATACATACATACATACATACATACATACATACATACATACATACATACATACATACATACATACATACATACATACATACATACATACATACATACATACATACATACATACATACATACATACATACATACATACATACATACATACATACATACATACATACATACATACATACATACATACATACATACATACATACATACATACATACATACATACTACATACATACATACATACATACATACATACATACATACATACATACATACATACCTACATACATACATACATACATACATACATACAGACATACATACATACATACATACATACATACATACATACATACTACATACATACATACATACATACATACATACATACATACATACATACATACATACATACATACAGACATACATACATACATACATACATACATACATACATACATCATACATACATACATACATACATACATACATACATACATACATACATACATACATACATACATACATACATACATACATACATACATACATACATACATTACATACATACATACATACATACATACATACATATATATACATATATACATGATTCACAATCAATAATCTAACTGCCTGTTTCACAATATCGAAACAACACTTTCTTTCTTATAAATATATTGAAAACAAAAACAAAATTTTAAATTTATTTGTTGTTTTCAATATATTTGTAAGAAAGAAAATGTTCTTTCGCATTTAGATAAACCGGCAGTAATAAATAAAAAAAATTTTAAAGATCTCTTGCATGTCCATCAATATACATATGTACATACATAACTACAGATAAAAAACATACACATTTAAATAAAAAGGTAGACATGTAAATATCGCTTACGAAGCGAATGCAAAACACATAAAATTCTAATTAAAATTGTGCTCGCGTGTTGAAAAATAAAACTCGCGATTTTGAATTTTAAAACGAGCGATATAAATAAAATAGCGATCGCGAGCGATATTTTTACCTATCCTGGTAAAAAGTCCAATTTATCCATTTTTATATACGCCATTGTCAACTATGACAACAAATGATAGGTTTCACTATTAACAATTTGCTCATTTACTACAAATAAATCGCCTTGATAGAGACAAACTTTTCAATTTAAATCGTTTTTTGGTTCTCCTGTAAAATTTTAAAAATGTTAGATAGGGCCGTTTGCGTTTTAGGTGACGATATGTACATAAGTAATGCATTGAAATCTGCACATATATAAATTGCCAGAAATATATAAATAATATAGTTAAACGATCGATTGCTAACTTCTGCTCCTAAATTGTAGAAACGACACAACGATTATGCTATACGCACAATTGGGACGAACGGCGAATTTTTCGGAACGAATTTTCGTCGTCAGATATATAACACACTAAACTATATGAAAATACGCACAATCAATGCTTATGACGAAATTCGAACTGTGCGATAGATTTATTTCTATTTCATATTTTGGTTTAAGAACTTTTTTGTAAATTAAGTTATTTTTTGTTTTAAGTAGTGGCTTCTTTTATGTTTATAGTATAAAAATTAAGTTAACACGATTTTTTATTAATATAATTTTCTTTTAATATGAAAATAAAAAAATATTGAGAAATTTTTCAAATAAAACATTTATTGTTTTAGATATATGGTCACACCAATCAGTATGTAAACAAAAACAGATTTGAAAATTCATAAATTTTTATTAATTTCGTGTAGTTTGTTTAAAAATGTGTTGAAAATATTATTTGTTGTGATTTTATATTACGGGAAGTGCCGCGAAAATTGAGAAAAAATAAGAAATTTTAAAGCAATTCGCCATACGGAAGGATTTATTGTGTTCCAATCGACGAATATACGCAACGAATCATTGTCAAGCAATTCGTTGTGTTGGGCGAAATTGGTCGTTCGTCACAATTGTGCGTATACTATTAGTTATAAAGGTTCTGCTTTTGTAAAAGTTTTTATTTATAATATAATATAAATTTTATATATCTTATACAGGATAAATGTATATCTATATCACGCATATGTCTGGACTAACACTATCATCCTGCCAATAATGGACTAGTGTCTAGTCTCTAAACTGTACTATAGTATAGGTTATTGTCTGAACAAGAGTCTTGTCGATAGTTTAAACTATAGTCTAGTGGATAGTTTGGACTAGTCTATACTAGTCTAGTCTATACTCTGGACTATAGTCTATACTATAGTCTGGACTATAGTTTAGTCTATAATCAGGAATATGATATATTCTATAGTCGAATAGTCTTGTCCATAGTTTGGACTTTAGTCTGGAGTACAGACTATTATATTGTCTGTGCTACCCTATACCCTAATCTTTGTTCTGACTATAGATCAAATTGCTTTGACCAGTCCCTTGCTTATAAGGTATACATGGACAGCCAGCCGACCGATCACACAGAAAGGCTTTCAACCGTTTTATAAAATTTGAAGTTGACATTATTAGCATCAGCACACATACGAAACACCATTATATAAAATAAATAAAATTTGTTTTGTTAGAATGAATTTGCAAAATCCCTGTTTCTTTCTGTATGTCTCCACACCAAATTTTACATTTTTATTTCCTGTAAATGTTGAAAGTAATTATCCTGCCAGCAACTCAACTAACTTTAAATGCATTAAAAGCAGACTTTTTCATCAACTAGTTATGGTTGATCATTGGATTATTTTTAATGGAGCCAACTGACTATTTTAACATGGCGATGTCCTACGCAGTAGTCAATTGTCCGACTCTGCGTGACTTTTCAACTAACTTAAAGTTAGTTACAAAAAGATTAGCTTAAAGTTAACTGTTTATTAACTAACTTAAAGTTAGTTGCAGATAAGTCAACTAATAGTTTTCTTTTGTGTTACCTACTGTATTAATTAATTACATTTTAATAAAATATATGTAAAATTTATTTATATTAATTAACCCCATCATTTTATAAAACGAAACTTTCGTTAACGTGAAAAATTTGTATGAAAAATACTGGGATATTTTTGAAAATTTAAATTTTTTGAACGTTTGTCGTTTCGTTTTATAAAATGAGACACTAACCCCCATTTTCACCATGTCTAGTTATTTTTTAACTTCAAGATATTTTGACAGTTCTCATACAAAAATTGTCTTAACTGGAAGAATAACTACCGGTTAAACGATAACTGTAGGTGGTGAAAATGGGGGTAAATATATTTAAAATTTATTTAACTATTAGTTATCCAAATTACACTTCGATTTAATAAAATATTCTTTAAAAAATTTTTTTTTGATAATTATGCAAAACATGTTAAAAACAGAGAAATCTGAATGGAAATTAGTTCCACTGCTTATTCTTGAAGCTATTTATGGCTCAAGTTCGTTGGATCCACTAAGTAGTTGAAAATACTGTGGAAAAAGACACCTTTTTAAGATTTTGAATGTTTATGTAATATGATCTGCTTTTTCAAGTCGTGATAGTAGTTTGTTAAAATTAATAGACATCAGTTTTCCGCAGGGGAACTATTAATAATACCGGTATCCATGATTCTCATTGATCCAAATCTAATTTAGGGACCGAGTTTTGAAATATTTAACCTTTTATAATTTATTTTTCCAATTTACTGACTCTAATTTCACAATGTATACAATAAAATTACAAAAATGTAAAACAAAATTCCAAATAATAAAGAAACATGAGAAAACATGTCGATACAAAATGCTCTCCAGATAATTTTGGGGTAATTCTGCATTATATGATAGTTAGCTTGTAGCTAGTCTTTAAAAGTCGGTTGCTTACGTTAACAAATACCAAATTTTGGAACATTTCTTCATTATATTGTAGTTCATTTATAGTCAGTCTACTAAAGTTAACCAATAAAATTCATAATAATGCAGAAACATGAGAAAACATGTTGAAATAAAATTCTCTCCAGATAATTTTGGAGCACTTAGTCATTACATGATAGTTAGCTTGTAGTTAGTCTTTAAGGGCCAATTTTTAGGTGAAAGATTAGCGATTAAATTAAAATTAATCCTCGAAAGATGTTTTGGAGTACTCAATTAGTTAATTTTGTTTGCAAGATTAAGCGCCCAATGGAGGTGGTTTAATCTTAAGCACGAAATGCAAAAGTGTAAACAGCTGATGCAAAAAAATTAATAATAAATTTAAATAAATATAAACATTAACATGTTCTATTTATTTATTAGTATAAATTATGGACACTTCAAAATACATTTTTTATACCCTCCACCACCATCAGTGGTGATAGAGGGTATATATAACTTTGTCATTCCGTGTGTAACACCAAGAAATATTCATCTGAGACCCAACAAAGTATATATATTCTGGGTCCTTATCAAATTCTGAGTCGATTTAGCTATGTCCGTCTGTCCGTCTGTCTGTGTAAAACACGCTCACGATAAAACGAAGCAATAGAGCTTAACTAAATTCACCCAAAATGTTCTTCGTTTTCCTAAGTTGTTTGGTATTGCAAATGGGCAAAATCGGTTCACACCGGGAAAAGTTATGAATCAAAATTTAAAACAACCTCGGAAAAAAATAACCATTTTTTACACATTCTGATGTAATTTTCTCGAAAACTATGCAAGATAATTCCATGAAAATCACCATACATTCGTTTCTGCACAAGATCTTGATCCCTGCTGAAAATTGCCAGAATCGGTCCACAATTTCATATACCTCCCATACAAAAGTACATATTCCCGGAAAATGGGTTTTTTGTTAATAACTTCTGCCACAATGTCGATATCTTCACAAAATTTTACAAATTAAAATCTTATGTCAATAGAATTCTTTCAGAGGAAAAATTTTATGGATCGGTCCATAATTGGACATAGCTCCCATACAAGGTCCCCTCCCGAAAATCACTTAAACGTGCATAACTCATTACTAAATTAAGATATCCAAATAAAATTTGGTATAAGTATTGCCCATATGCATAGAAATATTACTGTGAAAGTTTTTTCCGATCGGTCCATAATTGGTCATAGCTCCCATACAAGGTCCCCTCCCGAAAATCACTTAAACTCGCTTAACTCATAACTAAATTAAGATATCCATATAAAATTTGGTACAAATATTAGTCATATGCACAGAAATATTGTTGTGAAATTTTTTTCCGATCGGTCCATAATTGATCATAGCTCCCATACAAGGTCCCCTCCCGAAAATCACTTAAACGCGCATAACTCATTACTAAATTAAGATATCCAAATAAAATTTGGTATAAGTATTGCCCATATGCATAGAAATATTACTGTGAAAGTTTTTTCCGATCGGTCCATAATTGGTCATAGCTCCCATACAAGGTCCCCTCCCGAAAATCACTCAAACGCGCATAACTCATTACTAAATTAAGATATCCAAATAAAATTTGGTATAAGTATTGCCCATATGCAAAGAAATATTACTGTGAAATTTTTTTCCGATCGGTCCATAATTGGTCATAGCTCCCATACAAGGTCCCCTCCCGAAAATCACTTAAACGCGCTTAACTCATAACTAAATTAAGATATCCATATAAACTTTGGTACAAATATTACTCATATGCACAGAAATTTTGTTGTGAAATTTTTTTCCGATCGGTCCATAATTAATCATAGCTCCCATACAAGGTCCCCTCCCGAAAATCACTTAAACGCGCATAACTCATTAGTAAATTCAGATATCCATATAAAATTTGGTATAAGTATTGCCCATATGCATAGAAATATTACTGTGAAATTTTTTTCCGATCGGTCCATAATTGGTCATAGCTCCCATACAAGGTCCCCTCTCGAAAATCACTTAAACGCGCATAACACATTACTAAATTAAGATATCCATATAAGGTTTGGTACAAGTATTACTCATATGCACAGAAATATTACTGTGAAATTTTTTTCCGATCGGTCCATAATTGGTCATAGCTCCCATACAAGGTCCCCTCCCGAAAATCACTTAAACGCGCATAACTCATTACTAAATTAAGATATCAATATAAAATTTGGCACAAGTATTACTCATATGCACAGAAATATTACTGCGAAAATTTTTTTCGATCGGTCCATAATTGGTCATAGCTCCCATACAAGGTCCTCTCCCGAAAATCACTTAAACGCGCATAACTCATTACTTAATTAAGATACCCATATGGTACAAATATTACTCATATGCACAGAAATATTACAGATAATTTTTTTTTCGATCGGTCCATAACTGGTCATAGCTCCCATACAAGGTCCCCTCCCGAAAATCACTTAAACGCACATAACTCATTACTAAATTAAGATATCCATATAAAGTTTGGCAGAAATATTGCTCATATACAGAGAAATATTACTGTGAAATTGTTTTCCTATCGATCCATAATTGATCATAGCTCCCATACAAGGTCCCTTTCAGAAAAACACTTAAAGGCACATAACTCATTACCAAATAATGATATAAATAAATACTATTTTTGTTCATAAATAATATTTTGTAATGCAAAAAGCACTTAATGCTATTTCAAAAATTGTTCACGATCGGTCTATATTTGGTCATATCTCTCATACTAGGTCCTGCCCCTAAAAGCGCTTTAACCGTATTTAACTATATGCATTATCAATTTGTGTAGAACAAAATTATATATATGTATGTATTTTTAAAATCCTTAAATCTTTCACACACATGCATACATGCAAATACGAGATATCGCTAAAGCATATCTTAGGGCGCTATAAAAATTTAAATGAAAGTGGTGTTTCTAATGTTCAATAAATCTTGGAATTGTAGTAGATTTAAGCTGTTTAAATCTTGGGATTTTTATATTTAAGACATGAGAAAACTTATTAATTAGAAATGTATTAATACAAAAGTTGCTGGTGGAGGGTATTTAAGATTCGGCTCAGCCGAATATAGCACTCTAACTTGTTTGTTTTAATTTAAGTTTTCATATTAAATTTACAATTGTCTTCTACTTTTTTATAAAATATGCATTGTTTTGATAACAGTGACATTTTCTGTTGTTTTGTATGGCAACACTGCGAAGTTTAATCTTGTACTCAAAAACATCAAAGGGGATTAACATAAGATTAAATTTATTTTTAGATTAACTAATCTGATTATTAATTGGCATTTGATTACCATCTCAAAAACCCGCTCTAAAAATCGGTTGTTTACGTTGCCAAATACCAAATTTCGGGACAGCTCTGCATTACATTATAGTTAACTTATTATAGTCAGCCTGTAAAAGTAAACTAGAAGTGAATTTTTCTCGTAGTCGACTACAAAATTGCTGGCAGAGTAGCTTCTGCTAAATACTGAATTCGTTATTAGTCCTACTTTTGATTGCAATTTAAATCCAAATGATTCGGATGTAACAAAATGTTAGTATTTTAATGTTTTTAAACTGTTTCAAAAATTATTTAATTTAATTATTTAGAGAATTTAAGAAATAAAGAGAGAATGACACTAGCTTCTATTTTTCGTCAAATCGTCAAAACTATTTGTTATAGATAATAAACATTAGATGATATTTCTACTAATTTTTTATTCATTAGTTTAACTATCGAGACATTTTTATCAATTTCGATTGATATTAGTTATTTCTATCTGCTTAATTTAACAATTATACTTCAAAATACCTTATATTGAGTTCATGTAAACTACATACATAGTATGTATGTGATATGATATACAGTAAATATGAATTTACGTGTTTTTCATGAATTTTTTTAATATATTTATTGAGAATTTTTTTCGTCATTTTTATTTAAATAAAAAAAAAATTAAGAATAAAATATGATCTAAAAAACTCGAATATGCCTTAAATACTATACTATGCGACAAAAATAAATACCTGGGAAGTGATACTATTTTTCTGAAAGGTGGATCTGAGTAGAACAAGAATATGTTTCTGAAATTTGCCAAACACCCCCAAAATCTTGAGTTACGGGTAAAAAAACCGGTTTTCCTACATTTAAGCACATATAAGTCAATAACTTAGTGGAATCTGAACCGATTTTAAGTTTCTTCTCGGATTTAGAAAGCAGAAGCTGAGGCCTATATAATGACATATACATATAACGTTTAAATAACCTGGAGAGATATGTGTGCATTTCATCAGCAAACATATTTTTACACCCTACACCACTATAGTGGGGAGGGTATTATACGTTTGTGCTGATGTTTGTAGCACACAAAAATATTGGTCCTACTCCTTTAAGTATACCGATCGACTCAGAATCACATTTTGAGTCGATTAAGACATGTGCGTCCGTCCGTCTGTCCGGCTGGCTGTCCATGTAAACCTTGTGCGCAAGGTACAGGGCGCAATTTTCAAGCTAATTTGATGAAATTTGGACCAAGCATGTTTTTTGGCACAAGGACGAACAAAATGGTTGAAATCGGTCCATTATTTCACCTAGCCCCCATACAACCGTACCTCCCGATTTGGGATTTTTATGCCATAATTACGTCAAATATACTATTATCTCTCTAAAAATTGGCACAAATAAGTTTTATATAAGTATAAATGACACTGCAGATTTTCGTAATGATCGGCCCTTATTTGAATCTAGCCACCATACAAACCCCCCTTCAAAAAATGTCTTAAACGTCTTAAATTGACTTGTAACCATATGTATCGCAATGAAACTCAACATAATTAACTATTATTGAAAAATATATCCTTTTCCCAAATTTAATGAGGATCGGCCCATGTTTGACCTATACTCCTATATAAAGCCTCATTAATTTGTTTAAATACTTTGGAAATAAGGTAAAATTTAACATAAAAGTTTCTTTGTGAAAAATAAACATTTTTTATATATACTGGTGGTGTAGGGTATTATATGGTCGGTCATGACCGACTATACTTTCCTACTTGTTTATTTTAGTTTTGCACCGTTGTCCAAGTTTGGAGATGTTTTTTGAAAGTATTTTATATAGGAACCGTACTATTTATTAATTGATTAAAAACCCATGTCTAATCATGAGAAAAGCGCGACTTTGTTTTTAAAATTCGTTAGCAATTGACGACGTTATTGATCTTTTTCTTAATACAAAATTGTTCAAAAACTGATTTTCCGAAAGATGCTTTATATGGGAGATAGGGCTAAATATTGGCCAATCCTCATACAATGGAATTAAAGGCGTTTGCTTAAGGAGGATTTGCATAAGGACTAGGATCAGATAAGGTCCGATCAATACAAAAATTGGTATAATTGAGTTTGCTGTAATCTTTAGTGATACTGCTGATTCTTTAGACAATACGGTCTTGCAAGTGCCGTTCATTTGGATATTTTGAAGTTTTTTCTTTTCAGTTCTTTTATGTTTGATATAATAAGGAAGAAAATTGACAGTCCTGCGTACTGATTATACCTTTTAATGGTTGTATCATGAGGGATTTGAAAAATTAAACCAGATTCAGACAGTGTAGGTTAATATGTTTCTCATCTAAATTGAAATTTAATTTTTATTTATCTAATATTCGTCAAAACATTAGTTTTAGTTTTTACGTTTATATCTAAAAATTTATTATTTATTTTTTTAATTATTATTAATTTATTATTTCAATTAATCGACATATTATAAATTTGATAAATCTATATGAAAGACTTTAGTATGAAGCATGTTTTGTAGCCCTTAGTTAAAAAAAGAAGTTTGGAGTATGCCAGTAAATGAGCAATATGATGTGCAATTTTTATTAAAATAAACTTTATTTTTTTCGCGCGCGTTTTGCTTGACCATTTTTGTCAACACTGGTTGTGTGCTCCTTTCAGCGTTGCCACTCACAATTTATTTTTCTTACCAAAGTTCCGACCAGGGTTTCAAAAAACTGCTAATTGCAGTCGCAAATTACTAAATATTTGACTAAATTTAGTACCATGCTCAGTGTTGCCACTTTGGTTATTATTAACCAAAATTGGTTATTTTTATTTTGCATGTGTATATGTGAATTATTTTTTCATTTTGGTTATTTTTTGCAAAGAATTGAACTAAATGCTGTTTGCTTTTATTCTAAAAATAAAATTAAAAAAAAACTTCTTTTATCTCTAGTTTTAAATCAACTATGTAAATATACATATCGTCCTGTTTTGAATTTTGGTAATATGTGGAATTTTTTTTTTACTATTCGAAATTTTTTTATTACTGCAATTTGTACATCTACTGGTTATACTTATGTACACAAAGCTATTTTTCGATATCTTAATTGGTTAGGATTTAGCAAAAGTACCTATGAACTTTCCACATATTAAATGAGTTGATTTAAATCATAACAACACCGTAATATTATTTTATTTACACTAGTCAATCTAATACCTTGAATAATGAATCCTCTCTCTCCTTTTGGTGCATCCATGAACTTAAAATCACTTTTTAGGTCGATTCGAACTCGTCCGTCCTTCCGTTAATATTTCTATTAGAACTTTTTATGTAAAGAACTCGCGATACTTATATGAAAAAACGAAGTAGGCTTCATTTCGCATTTCGATTTTTATGAAATTTGGTGGGAATAGTCTACGTACTTAGTAGATTATGTCCTCCAAATTAAATTTAAAATTTAAAGATACTGTGCTAATTTGCCGATATTCTAAGATAAATGATTTAATAAGAATTAATAAAGTATTTTCCGCTAATTGATGCAAGAATAGTATCACAATATCTTTAAAGTGTTAATCAACTGATATTTTTAAGTAACACAGCTAAGGAAAATTAAATTGTATTGTATACAAAAGTTGTAATAACATCTAAACTCGTACGACGAACAATAATCGCGATATATGCAAAGATTTGATACTCATGATATTTAACTTCTACTATCTCACCATGACTTTTAGTTCTTTATTTACATTTTCTAGATGATGTTGTATACTAGTTTTTATTTTACTGTCTTAAATTCTAAATTTTGGTCAATTTGTCGGATAATTTGGATAGATTGCGTTTACAAATATTGCTATGAATGTAATGCTAACATGTAATGCTAACATCCGCTACATGGTATTATAATTTACACCCAAATTTCGAACGAAATCTCCAAATCTGTACATAAAATGCGAAGAATTTTATAATTTAAAATTGTTTTCCAAAAAGTCATATGTGGAGTATTTTTGAATTGCGCTAAAACGCGTTAAAAACTCAGTTATTTTTTAAAATAAATATTAATTACACTTATTAACGAATCCGCGAAGAGACATATATTTATTGTTGAAAACACGATAGAGTCGAAAGGAAACAAGATAGAAAACTGAAATATTTTGCCAAAATATTTTTAATTGACCCAGTTTGATTGGTATTGAAAATGCGAAATATCGGTCAACGATTTCACCTAGCCCCCATATTATGCCCTATTCAGAAAATTACTATATTGCTTAAAAAACATTTATAGCGATGAAATTCAATATAAAAAAGTTTTATTGGAAATGTATTTGTCAAAGTTTATGAGTATCGGTATATAATTGACTCTATCCCTCATAAAAAGTCTCCTCAGAAAATGACTTTAAAGATCATAATGTACTGCAATATAGCAACAAAATTTAACATAATCAAGTTTTAAAGGAACTAAAATATCACTGTCAGATTTTATGAGAATTGGTCCATAATTGACCATACGTCTCATATAAGATCCCGTACAGAAAATTACTTTAACGCTCATAACTGTCTTCATACTACCAGTTTAGCGACGAAATTTAACATAGTTCCACTTCAGAAAATGAATTTGTTATTTTAATGTCCAAATGTAAACATGAAACAAATAAAAATAATTTTGTTTACTTTTTTCTTAATTTGGTTATTTTTTATTCGAATTTTGGTTAGAAAAAAAATTTGTTGTGGCAACACTGACCATGCTTAAAAAATAGTAACTAGCAAAGTAAATTTATAAAGTAGACTCATTTGAACAGCTGACTATTTTTTTTAAACTTGCTATTTGTGGACTTACTTGTCAAAAATGTTTATGTTGCCATATTTGTTTTCATTTTAACGCTTGCTTTTGTACAAATTTCTGAGTAATTTGTTGTATTTAATGTGAAAAAGTGTATTTTAAGTGTATAATATTTTTAAAAATGTTCTAATTTTTAAAAAATAAAGAAAACTCTGTGACTTTTAATATAAATAACAACATATTTTTGGAAAGTACAACAATAATGCCATATTTTCCATTAATTATTGGTTCATTTTTGTAAACAAATTTTGACAAGTGAGTATTTCGAACAAAAACAAATTGCCTGTGGTTTTTGTAGACGTTTGTTGTACAACAACTCGTGTCGCTACTTTATTAATTTACTTTGGTAACTAGTTAAAATTTCCCCTTACAAGCTAACTGAAGTCAGTCAACTGCAATGTTGCCAACTTAGTGCTTTTAGCACTATTTGCGGTGCCTTTTGGTGTGCCAAACGCGGAAAATTTTGCTCATGGTGCCTTTTTTCAAAAAGGCACTACAGTGGTGCTTTCTAATTTTATGACAGTGCATTTAGTGCTTTTTATATTTTATATTGATTTTGTCACTCCGTTTGTAACACATCGAAATATTGGTCGTAGACCCACAAAAGTATATATATTTTGGGTCCTTATTAAATTCTAAGCCGATCTAACCATGTCCATCCGTCTGTTCTTCTGTCCGTCCGTCTGTCTGTTGAAAGCACGATAGGGTTAGATCGGAAAGAGCAAGCGAGTTAAATTTTTCCACAAATATTTCTTATAGGTAAGGTTTGTTTGGTATGGCAAATGGGCAATATGGGTCCGCAATTTCGCATATCCCCCATACAAGTGACCCCCCGAAAAACAGCTTTAACAGTCACAACTGTTTTAAACATACGAGTATAGCGATAAAATTTGGCATAAATAAGTTTTATATGCGTCAAAATCTCTGTACCAAATTTTATGGGAATCGGTCCAAAATTGACCCTACCCCCCATACGAGTATAGCGATGAAATTCAACATAAGTAAGTTTTATATAAGCCAAAATCTCTACTAAATTTTATAGAAATAGGTCTATAATTGAGCCTACCCCCCATATAAGGTCTCCTTCAGAAAATGATTTAAATGGTCATTACTGACTTAAAAATACGAGTATAGCGATGAAATTCGGCATAAATAAGTTTTATATAAGGCAAAATGTCTCTACCAAATTTTATGGGAATTGGTCCATAACTGACCTTACCCCCAAATAAGGTCTCCCTATGAGTGCAGTGTTGAAATTCAACATAAGTAACTTTTATATGCATCAAAATTTCTCTACCAAATGACATTAATACTCATTACCGACTTAAAAATATTCGACATAAATATGTTTTATATAAGCCAAAATCTCTCTAGCAAATTTTACGGCAATCGGTCCATAATTGACCCTACCCCCACATATGGTCACCTTCAAAAATTGATTTTAACGCTCTTTACTGACTTAAAAATACGAGTATAGCGGAGAAATTCGAAATAAACAACTTTTATACAAACGTAATCTTCCTACCGAATTTAATTCGGATTTTTCGGTAACCTACCCTACCCCTTATTAAGGTCCCCTTAAAAATATGAGTACAGCGATGAAAATTGACAAAAAATAAGTTTTATACAATTTTTTTACACAATTGAACCTATCCCTAATATATAAAGCCTCCATGATTACTTCATCGTTGTACTCGCAATAAAAAGATTTTTATTATAATTCTTTATTCCGAATTTTATGACGATATAACTGACCAACAAAATCTATGTACAAAATTTTATGGGTATCGATATATAATTGTCCCAACCCCATATAAGTTCCCCTTTAGATAATAACTTTTACGCTTATGTCTGAATTAAAAATTGGAGATCAGCAATGAAATTCGAAACGAATAAGTGTTATACGAAGTCTTTCTACCAAATTTTACGACAAACAGTTCATAATTGACACTACCTCTGATATATATATATATATATATATATATATATATATATATATATATATATATATATATATATATATATATATATATATATATTTTGTTTTTAAAAATGAATATTTTGTTAATTCGAAGATCACGTACATAATTGAATTAAGCATTATCTCCCTGAAGATTCGGCACAGCCGAATATAACACTCTTACTTGTTAAAATATTTCAAAATAATTGTGAATTTCAGGAGGTAATTTATTTAATTAATATTAAACATTTTCTCTATAATGTTAAGAAAACTGAGGGATCATTCTTTGATCTTTCTATTTGTACCACTTTTTGTTGTTTATTAGAATACGATCAGTTTAATAGTTTACACTAAGGACTAAATTTTTCTTAAAAACTGTTTTATATTTTTTTACACGGGTGCTCTAAAGTTTTTTTTATTTGTGTTAAGTTTTAAAAGCAAATATTCTTCAAAAACAAAAAACAAAATATTCAAAATACGTTAAAATAAGTTATGTTATTCACTATCAGTGAAATTAAAAATTTTTCCAGAACTCAACAAACTTAAAAATAATATATATAGATTTTGCAAAAAAAATATATTTCATAAGTTTTGTACAATTTTACAATTTGGGTGTGGTTACATCGGTTCGCCAGTTGGTAGTGTGCCTGTCAGTTTGAATGTTTAATGACATTTTACTATTTTTAAAATAACTTTTAAACAAATTAAGGAATTTGAAAATTTCTCATCTTATTTATCTAATATTCGTCAAACATTAGTTTTAGTTCTTACGTTACTAAAAATCTAACTCACACAGATGAAAGACTTTAGTATGACGCATGTTTTGTTTTGTAGTCAATGTTCTAAAAAACGAATTTTGGAGTCTTGTAGGAAATGAGCGAAATAATGTGCAATTTTTATTAAAATAAAAAATATTTGACTAAAAAACGTTAGTGCTTTTTTACCCATTTTCAGTTAGAAAATTACGCTTTTTTACCCCTTTTTAATTTTTTTTTGCGCGTTTTGCTTGACCAATGTTGGCAACACTGGTCAACTGTGACAACACATTGCTGCAATAACTTGCAAGTGGTTTTGTTTTTCTTCAGCAGCCACACACACAAGCAGCGGCCATGTTAAGTTTTTCAACTCAGCCGAACTGAACACATCGACTGAACAGTAAAAACAGTTTTGCGTGTGCTGCTTACGTATTGCTTAGTTCTTGGTTTCGTTTTCTTACTAAGGGACGTAAAAAAACTGATAGTTTGACTGGTTAGTACAAATCAAGCCGACTGAACAATAAAACTTGATGAGTTGTTTGTTCATTAAGACTTTGTTATTGTATGCAATTTGTTTTAGTATATTGTATGTTTTTGTGTTTAAATTTGACAAAAGTAAACAAAGTAATTGATAATTATTGCTAATAGAAATTGTTAATTAATTTAAAATTTATAAAATTATAAATTACTATACTTATAAATTTAGATATTTTCTTTAAATAAAAATTGATTTAAATTTAAGCATTTTGATGATTTTTAGTGAGATTTTGTTATTGTATGTATGTATGTATAGGTTTCGCTCGGATCAACTTCTAATAGTGAAATAATGTTGTATTTTAACGTCAAATGGAAGACTGTAAAATATTATTCAATTATTTTGAGGGTAAGAGCCCGCGCATCGCCGCCAAAGTTTGTTTATATGGGAAAAATGACACTTTTTGGAGTTTTTTCACAAAATTATGCTTTAAGTATTAATTATTGCACCATTTTATAGCAAAATCGAAATGTCTACAAAATTGTCTTTCCAAAAAGATGGAAAAACTCAAAATTGGTTAAAAAAGTTTTGAGTTATTAAAATTTCACCCGAGAATTTTGTGATTCTGAAGACATATAAAAGTAAATATAAGAAAATTTTTGTTAGTTTTGAAAAATTTTACAAAAAAATATTATGTTTATCTTTATAAGGTTCATAAATGTGCTAGTACGAATTTTTGTTCAAATTGGATAACGCTTACTCGGTTTAGTCTGTGGTCAAAAAAGGGCCATTATTTTAACAGCATCTCCAAAACTCCATTTTCAAACTTTAAAAAAACTTGTTAAATGGATTATTAAAAATTAAAGTTTTCTATACTGGATATTATAAAGGATATATATAAGAATTAAATACAGAAAGAATGAGCTTAATAACTCTCATAGTTTTACCGTACCTGCGATGTGAATTTGAAGGATTTCGGGAAAAAGGCAATTTTTGCCAATAATTAAGTAAAAATTATATTATTACCAATTGTTGCTTAATTTTGATCAATTAAATTGCGATTATTATTTCCGAGTCCATGAAAAGTTATTTCTGATAAAATTTCCGAAATTAAAAATCATTAACCCTCTAAAAACCGGGGTCAAAATCAAGTTTTTGTATATTTAATTTTCCTCATAATTGTGTATTTAATTATGAATTCATTTTCACAAACTACACGAAAATATATCCAGAAATCTAGGAATCAAACTTCTTCAAAAATTAACCCTCTGTCATACTTGGGGTCAATTCAAGACCGATTTTTTAAACACTACAAAAAACACTTTTCTAAAATAAATTTTCTTAAAGATTTAATGGATATATATCCAGTATGTATTTGGTTTATCGTATTATTTGAATGTAGTAAAAATAACTTCTAAGAAGTTTCATCAATATCCATCAACAAATTAACAACATCATGCTCTTATTTCTTCAAGAACATAAAATTCAAAAATTTGATTTTGACCCCGGTGTTTGGAGGGTTAATGATTTTTAGTTTCGAAAATTTGATTAGAACTAACTTTCCATGGACTCGGAAATAATAATCGCAATTTACTTGATCAAGATTAAGCAACAATTGGTAATAAATAATATAATTTTTACTTAATTATTGGCAAAAATTGCCTTTTTCCCGAAATCCTTCAAATTCACATCGCAGGTACGGTAAAACTATGAGAGGTATTAAGCTCATTCATTCTGTGTTTGATTCTTATATATATTCTTTATAATATCCAGTATAGAAAACTTTAATTTTTAATAATCCATTTAACAAAATTTTTTAAAGTTTGAAAATGGAGTTTTGGAGATGCTGTTAAAATAATGGCCCTTTTTTGACCACAGACTAAACCGAGTAAGCGTTATCCAATTTGAACAAAAACTCGTACTAGCACATTTATGAACCTTATAAAGATAAACATAATATTTTTTTGTAAAATTTTTCAAAACTAACAAAATTTTTCTTATACATATTTACTTTTATATGTCTTCAGAATCACAAAATTCTCGGGGGAAATTTTAATAACTCAAAACTTTTTTAACCAATTTTAAGTTTTTCCATCTTTTTGGAAAGACAATTTTGTAGACATTACGATTTTGCTATAAAATGGTGCAATAATTAATAATTAAAGCCTCATTTTGTGAAAAAAACTCCAAAAAGTGCAATTTTTCCCATATAAACGCATTTACAAACTTTGGCGGCGATGCGCGGGCTCTTACCCTCAAAATAATTGAATAATATTTTACAGTCTTCCATTTGACGTTAAAATACAACATAATTTCACTATTAGATGTTGATCCGAGCGAAAAGCCTATTTTCGACCCACCCTAATATACATACATACATACAATAACAAAATCTCACTAAAAAATCATCAAAATGCTTAAATTTAAATCAATTTTTATTTAAAGAAAATATCTAAATTTATAAGTATAGTAATTTATAATTTTATAAATTTTAAATTAATTAACAATTTCTATTAACAATAATTATCAATTACTTTATTTGCTTTTGTCAAATTTAAACACAAAAACATACAATATTTTAAAACAAATTGCATACAATAACAAAGTCTTACTGAACAAACAACCCATCAAGTTTTACTGTTCAGTCAGCTTGATTTGTACTAACCAGTCAAACTATCAGTTTTTTTACGTCCCTTAGTAAGAAAACGAAACCAAGAACTAAGCAATACGTAAGCAGTAGGGTTCTATAAATCGGCTTTCGAATAATCGAACAATCGACTTTTTGTCGAAAAAAGTCGAAAAGTCGAAGTCGACTATTTTGTTCCAAAAAAGTCGATAACTCTACTATGGTCTGTGAAAAAAGTCGAAAAGTCGACTTTGTTAATAAAAGTCGAAAAAAGTCGATAGTCGAAAAAAGTCGAAGAAAGTCGAAAAGTCGTAAAAAGTCGAAAAAAGTCGAAAAGTCGGAAAAAGTCTAAAACTCGAAAATTGTAGAAACAAGTCAAAAATAGTCGAAAATCTTAAAAAAAGTGGAAAAAAAGTCAAAAACTCTAAAATAGTCGGAAAAACTCGAAAAAAATCAAAAAATAGTCAAAAAAAGTCGAAAGAAGTCGAAAATAGTCAAAAAGTCGAAAAAATCGCAGTCAGAAAAATTCGAAAAGTCGACTATTTATAAAATACTTATAGTCGAAAAGTCGACTTTAAATTAAATGAAAAAAGTCGAAAAATCGACTTTTCATAAAATGCAAAAGTCGAGAAGTCGACTTTTAACTAAATGAAAAAAGTCGACTTTTCGTTTCAACTATAGAACCCTACTACATACGAATGACAAAGTTATATATACCCACTATCAACACTGATGGTTTGGAGGGTATAAAAACATTAAAAGAAAAAAATGATGGGTGGTGCAGGGTGCACTTATAAGGTGAAGTCAATTCTACAAAAACAACAAAAGTAGATACTTCTGTCAAAAAATTTACATGTTGCCACCGTATTTTTTTTTTTAATTTACCTTACAAAACGTCAATCCCACATGCCCAAAAATCTCTTCACGTAAAGTAAATATTAATATTATAAGATAAAATTTATTAAAAATTATACATGAATTGAAAAATAACAAAATTTTTATTTTATAAACGGTATTTTGTATGGAAATTTTGTTTTATAAACCTTTAATAAAATAAAAATGTTGTTTGTGAATAAGGGGGTTAGAATATTATTTATTATTTACTTATTAAAAAAGTAAAAAAATTATCAATTAAAATAACAAAAAATTAGTATTAGATTACAAAATTGTAAGTATGTAATAGTAAAAATACAAATTATATACATATTATACCGTGTAGGTCTCTACTATTGTCGTATAAGAAATATATAATGATCTTTATAGAAATGTGACCAACCACTGCCATGAAAAGCTGTTAAGATATATATGATAAAATCAAGTTTTAATAATTTTATTTACAATTGTGGGATGTTTGTACTCTCAATTGATTAGTAAAAAGTTCCCTATAATTGATATTTATTTGCATATTTAAGACAAATAGTTTGTGCAATTTTTGAGTATTTCGCATAAATTTACTACGGATTAAAATGAATATAAAATTTATTTATTAATTTTTTGTCCTAAAAATATAATGAATCCCTAGATAGATGTACATATTTTTTCGGATCGTGGCAACTCTAAATGGTGAACTTTGACAGTTGTATCTATCTCTAAAAAAATGAGTGATCAGCTTTTGAATTGATTTCACCTTATGAGTGCACCCTGGCGTGGTGTGTAACTTGCAGCTTGTAAAGCGTTAATGTTAGAAATGCTTTGTCGCCTCAACGCATGTTATGTACTTCCACATTTAATGATTTTTATTTATAAAACTCTTTTCATGTACAGTCAACCCCGTTTAATATTACCTCTGGGGATTCAGTAATATCTTTTCAATATGAAAATTTTATTATAAGACAGGTTAATTTTACAAGGAACAAAAAATAAATTTATATTGTAAAATATAGCTTAATATTTTCATTTGTTTTCAACACATATTTTTTTTTGAAGTTCGATATGAAATTGCATTCATAGATAGTAATTAGTTTTAATTCTATAAAATATGTTTTTGTATCAAAATAGTTATCAATGTTCCGATAATTAAAATTAGTTTGTAATAAAGGGGATTGAATGTAATGCAATTTGTTTTTTACATTTGAAAAAAATTAAGTATAAGGTGAAAATATATGGAAAGAGTCACATTTTATAAAACGAAACGACAAACGTTCAAAAATATTTGTATGGAAAAAATTCAAATTATCAAAAAAAAAAAAAAAATGTTCAGTATTCATACAATTTCTTTACTACAACATATGATTCGTTTTCTAAAATGAGGGGGTTAATCTTTATTTTCTTTTTTAAAATACGGATGGAATTTCATTTGATTTTCCATAGGTAAAGACTCATAGTCTAAAAGCACTTTTAGCAATTTATGATATGTAATTTTTTTGACTTTAAATTTTAAATTGTCAACTTTTCCGACTTTTTTAAATTTTTATAATTATAAAACACTTGTTTTTAAAATTTGTGTAATAAAATCTCATTTTCTTTTTACGTACTTTTGTAACAATATTAGTTGTAATTTGTAATTTTTCCTAATTATTTCTACAAAATTGGTTCAACTTTTTCTTATAAGTTAAGTTAAGCCTTTTAAACCATACGACTTTACGTATGGAAAATCAAATGAAATGACATCCGTATTTTTAAAAAAAAAGAATAAAGGTTGTATGATTTATGCTCTTTGCGTTTACACAATTGGTATAACACTAATAGTGTTACACTATACCAAGTAGAATGGAAACAGTTTTTAATTTTTTTGTATGTTTTTACATAAAAATACATCCCTGATTTAATGCGATTTGCCTGTTCTTTACCCCGTGTCTATATTAGACAAATATTTATTATGCTAAACGTCAAATTGCTATTATGATAAAAAATTAGCAGGTACGGACGGCATTTATTAGCGTTATAACGTCGTTATGACAGCGTTATCTAAACAATTGTTTAGACAACGTTGTCTTAATAACAAACGTCATTTTATTGTAAAATTTGTTAAGAATTTTGTTTTAAAATTGATTTTTAACATAAGTTTTAGTGAAATTAGAGTTTATTTACAACATTTTCATTTAATTTTAATTGTTATTATAAAATTTTGCATTATTTCAATAAAATTATCTGTGAGTTGTTTTTATAACAATTAACAAAACGTCGACAGAACAATTGTCAGTTTTTTGTTTATGTTAATGCGTGGGGATAACAAAATGCTGATTTTATCACGACAACTCATTGATAATTTTACTGAAATAATGCTATATTTTATTAAAACAATTAAAATTATATACAAATTTAGTAAAAAAACACTAATTTCACTGAAACTTATGTTAAAAATCAATTTTAATAACACAATGACGTTTGTTATCAATTCAATGTTGTCTAAACAATTGTTTAGACAACATTGTCATAACGATGCTATACTCTAATAAATGCCGTCTGTACCTGCTAATTTATTATCATGATAACAATTTGACGTTTAGCATAATCAAGATTAATCTAATATCGACATAGGATTAAAGTAGCTTTAATATTCCTTTCGATTTTGATGGGACTTAATAATCGATTTACCGACTTTTCTTGCAGAAAGTCGATTGTTCGAAAATTTATTTATAGAAGGCACCCTATTTTAAGCGTTTTTTGTATCATATGTATTAAGTCAGTCTCAAAGAGTTGATATTACTGGTTATTAAAATAAAAACAATACGAAACAGAAATATTGAGTGTATTAATATTATTTAAAATGAATCCATTAACGTAAGTTGTTAAATGTAGTTGTAGCAGCCCACTCTTAAAATTTTTGCTATCGGGCCTATTCTGAATAATAAACTCACTAGGAGTTTGTTCCCTCTTCTATACCTAGGTCCCGAAAAATGGAACGAACACCCGGGAAATAATTGTCCACAGTTTTTTATTTATACTTCCATCAGCTTAAAATTATTTAAAGGTTTCCGACCCTTGGTTTTTGCTAGGGACTGAGTAGGATAGTGTCTCACAAAGCATTCAATTTCCATCGTAATTAGAATTGTTTTTTGATTTCGATTTTACACCAAAAAACGATCGCGAAGAAACAGATCAAGAAAGCTAAATATATAAAATTATTTGGAATGGTCTGTAAAATGATCTACGCTGAATACATTTTATAACTGTTTTTTGTTTTAGGTAATATGTATAATAATATGGTTTTAACTTAAAAAGAAAACTCATGTTTTGATGAAAAAAAATTAAATTTAGGTGAGATACATATCCTCACCTGAAGTGCAAAAAGGCGTAACCAAAGTATAACTAAAAATTTAAAATCGACTTTTGGATTGAAAATGGTCAACTGCATCAACATACATGTTGTCGAATTGGGCATGGATAATAAGACACTCTTTCCTCAGTGATACCCAATGGCGAAGTTTACAAACGACTCAGAATAATGCACTTCGAATCGCTACCAGATGCGTCAAGATGACGAATGTGGATCATTTGCATGACCAGGTTACTGTCAGTCAGACAACATAATGTGTTGTTGACTAGACAGTTCTTGTTGGCATGCCATCTGCCTAGTCACCCCAACCATCAGATTCTGATGGAGGATACCCCTCCTAGGCACATCCGGATGGTCTTCCGACGCTTTCGCAGCGACAAGACGTCATACCATCGGTTTTCGGCAGACTGTCAATTGCAAGCGTCCGAGAAATGTTGCATCAAATGGCGGTCACCGAAACCATTGATGGCTGCAGATGCAACAGAGTCAGCTCCCTGAGATATCGGATTGTGAGAGCAACTGCTACCGTGAACGAATCGTTCCATTCACTTTAAATCTTTACCCTGCATGTCATAAAAGTCCTCATGACACGGTACATTTATTTAATTGTCCCGCTAGGTCTACAAATATGCGCCCCATACCTACGGTTAAGACCGAATGAGGTGGCGCCGTTTCTCCAGTTCCCCCTTCGATTTTATTGACATGAAATTCAAAAGGGTGTACGAAGAAATTAGTCATTTTCACAAGTTAGGAAGTATTAAAAAGCAACATAATAGACCATATCAGGCGGTACGTTCATATTCAAACATGTTTATTAATGTAAAGATATAAATCTTGTAAGAAAATTACGTTTTTATTGCATCAATAGTTTTCATTTCATTTTGTTTTTTGCCTCTCCTGTAAAATTTTTAAAAGTGTTGTTACGCCCCTTTGTATTTCAGTTGAAGATATTAACCTCTACTATCTGAATCTAGTTTAATTTTTCCTATCCACCTGTCACAGAATTCCATCCGATCGAAAGTGGAATTAGTGTTTTGAAGTGGAATTGAAATTTCTATGAAATAAATATTTTTTCTTAAAGATTCAATAACAAGAACTTTACGAAAGTACGATTCTGTTTTTGTTGTTAGAAAATAACGTTTTTTAGCATTAATAGTTTTCATTTTATTTAGTTTTTTTGTCTCCTGCAAAATTTTTATAAGTTTTGTTAAGCCCTTTTGCATTTCAGGTATTAACCTCTACTATCTGAATCTGGTTTAATTTTTGTTCGTTTCGTTTAAAAGTTTTTTAAAAAATAATAAAATGTGAATAAACATTCAAAGCCATCATTCTCGAAACGACTTTTTTTGGATTATGTCGGTCTTGTATTAAATCAGTGATATCCCACAAATTAACCATAGGAGATTTTTTAATACTTTTTTTTTCAAAATAATGCCCAGCTCTCGCATTATAAACTATTTTTTTATTTTCTCGTACATTGAATATGATATTTTATTTGTTACAAACATTAAAATAAAAATGTAACAGATTTTGTTTAACTTTTTTTAAAAAAGTTAGTAAATATTTTAAATTTTTTACTCATTATTGAAGTCCATTAGGTTGTAAATTGAAAACAAGAGAGAATAGAACCAACTTTTTCCTACATATTACAAAATCTTAAATTTTGTAAAAGCATATTAGTGAACTTATTCTTAGTAAAAAATTAAAAAAAAAATAATTTAAATCGCGTTTTTCTAGCAAATTATGATTTCAATGATTTATCATGATGTTCTTAATATAAATGTTGTAATTATACACTTTTTTAAATTTCTTTTTAATTAAAATTGATTTTAAACTCAAAATATTCTGAGCAGACAAAATGCTAAAAGTTCACAAAGTTCGATGAAATAAATGGAAAAAGATAGGAAATATTTTTTAAATTTTTTGCTCATTATTGAAGACCATTAGGTTGTTAATTGAAAACAAGAGAGAACAGAACCAACTTTTGCCTACATATTGCAAAATCTTAAATTTTGTAACAGCATATAAGTGAACATATTTTTAGGAAAAATTTAAAAAAATATATTTCAAATCGCGTTTTTCTAGCAAATTATTATTTCATTGATTCATCATGATGTTCTTAACATAAATGTTATAATTATATATTTTTTGTAATATCTATTTTGTTGAAATTGAATTTTATACTCGAAATATTTTCAGCAGACAAAATACTTAAAATTTACAAACTTCGATGAAATAAATTAAAAAAGTTAGATTTTTTTTCAGATTTTTATATTTTATTATAGCCTAAAGTGTATTTTATGAGTTGTAAATATTTTTTTTTTAATTTAAAGCGTTTTTTAAGACTATTAGGCTCAGTTAAATATAAATAAATATATTTTAATCCTAGAAATCATTATTTTTGTTTATTTTTGGTGTTAATTAAAATCAAAATGTAAAAATAATTTAAATACTGATCGCATGATTTCTACAACATTTTTTGCACAAATAAAATTGTTAAGAAAATAAGTTTTTGCGACTTTTTTCTTTTTTTTTTTTTGCAAAAAGGCGATTCTGACCACTTGAAAAGAAATATTTTTTCATAAAAATAGGGAATTAACACATGCAATGATAATTATTCGAATAGTTGTAGAAACAATTACATATTAGTCGTACACTATACTAGAGCAGAATTACTTACTAGTATTGAGAAAACAAATTTTGCGAAAACTTCTGTATTACTTTGTCGAATTTAATATATTTTGGTATGGATATTTGCGTATATTTCACCAATAAATAAACATTATTACACACAAAAATTTTAGGTTTTAAAGTTTTTAAGGCGTTTTTTGTAAAAAGGATATATGACAGCTATGAAAGTCCTTGCTGCAAATTATGAAAAAACTAACATGTTGAATGCTGATTACTTATATATGTATAACAAGTAGTCCGACTCTCACGTACACGAAATTACAACTCCACATTTATGGGTTCTGTGTGAATTCAACACCCTGGTGAGAAATGTTATTGTGTCAAAATACTTAAAATTTCTACTTACATTTTCGAATTAATAGCGGGTTCTACGCAAAATCTCTCCTGTCCTCAGAAAAACTAAAATTTTTTAAAATACTTTTAGCAAAATTTGCCTTTAAATTCCGTTCATTTTGAGCAAAATGAAAATTTTATTTTTTATTTATTATTGACATTTACTTTTTGTTGTGGTAGAATTTTAATTTACAAGCAGAGTTAATTTTTGTGTTTTGCAAATTCAAACAAATAAAATTGTATGAATTTTTATAAAACTCTGTATGTCTGGTGATAAATTTAAATGTTCAAATAAATTTACATTTTTGTTACTAATACAAATTTAGAGTTAGGTACTTTTTCACTAACACATGCTTAGAGTTAGGTACTGCTGTCAAAGAGTCGGACTACTTGTTATAATTTGCTCTAAAGCATTTGCTGCAAAAACTTTTTTAACGATCGACATACTTTATCAACGTACCTGTATATACTCTATGTGAAATGGTGATTTGAAGTCATTTGAAATTTTAAAAAATTGTTTAAAAGTTATAACACTAGTAAACATATTGTCACCTAAATTTAAATTTTTTTAAATTATTCAAAAGATTTATTTTTAATGGTCAAACTTTCAGTTGTTTTGAAAATACATACTAATTTTGATGTAAATCATTAAAATCGATTTTTAATTTTTTGTTAGTTAGGACCCACGGTCTGAAGAGGCTATATATAGGCTTGAAGTATTCAATTGTGTAAAATTTTCTGTGATTTTATTATAAAAAAATTATGTATTTATATATGTATTAGGCTTCACGCGATATTGTGATATCATACTTTTTTGACACGTTTTCGATCTGTAATAATATTGGCGTACTTATTTTGTTAAAATTCCAACTCCTTCATTTGCATATCTGCGGCCAAAACACTGATTTTGGGCGACATTTTTTAATTTGTACATAGAAAACTGCTGAAAATATTTCAAATCTGACTTTAGTATACAATTCTACAGGGAAATTTAAGATTTATAAACTTAGCTTTACAGAATTTGGGTGCACTATAAATGCATAAGAGCAAAAGAAAAAATGCAATTAAAAAAAAGAATAAATCTAGATTTTATCATTCGTAAATATAATATTCAATGCCCTTAAAAAATAGTGGTAAAACTTTTAATTAGTTGTAATCCGTTTAGGAGTTATGATGTTAATAATGTTAACTTTTGGATTATTGGATTTCCCATCAAACAATGATTTTTTTCATCATCACCTCCGAATTTAATAAAACTCCACCAAATGAATGCTCCATATATAATATGTATAATGAAAAATTTTGGGGTTTACGACTTTCGTGGTTTTCGTAATATAGAGTTGTAAAATTTAAAATCTGAAAATTTAAAGTATCATCACATCTAAAGGGTTAATGATATAATTTTTGTATACATTGATACTTTGATTATGCACAAAGCAAACAATTTTTTGAAAAAATGCAACTTTGGATAATACTAAATGCACTTTTGGAGCATTATAAAAGTGTGAAATTTTTTTCCCATAAAATCAATTATTAAAGCATGTTTTTCAATCAAATCTGAAGATTCAGCTCTGTAAAAAATATCCTTCAAAATCAGTGGTTTCCGCTTCAGATTCTTTACAGCATTGTGATCACTGATACAAAAACCTTCTTAAAAGTTATGTTATCACAAAAACGGGAAACATTTTGATTTTTGAAATGAAGCCTAATATGTATGTGTTAATTCATAACGAATAAAATAATTTGTTCTTTCAGAAATATGAAAAATGTATTAAAGCTCAGTGAACTTGAGTTGAAGGATACAAAAGGAAAAGGATCTTGGCATGATATGTATAAAGATTCGGCATGGATCTTTGTTGGTGGCTTTCCATATACGTTGACTGAAGGTGATATAGTTTGTGTGTTCTCTCAGTACGGAGAAATAGTAAATATAAATTTAGTACGCGATAAGGATTCTGGAAAGTCAAAAGGATTCTGTTTTATTTGTTACGAAGACCAACGTTCAACAATTTTAGCGGTGGACAATCTAAATGGTATAAAGGTAATTACTGAAGTTTTTATATCGTCACATGAAATGCAAAATAACGTATCATTACTTTTCATAGTTTTACAGAAGAAGCAAAACACGTTATAAAATGAAAATTGTTAAAGATATAAGATAAATATTTTATTTTTATGTGTATAACACGATAATATGTATTTTTCAAGGTTTGTTTGTTACGTTATTTTGCATTTATTTTTTCATCAATCAATCAAATTGTTTAGAATAAAGTGACAAAATTTCCTTACGAGAGGGGCTAGAAGTCTGACATTTTCTACAAATAACCTCTATGAATAAGGCTTGTTTGAGAATGAGCTAAAGATTGGACTTTCAGATGACAACATATTTTGTAAATAAAGTTAACTTGGCGCTTTTATAACATCTGATGACATGGTATCTCGAAAATCTTATTTGATGGATAAATTCTGAGGCAGGATTCAGCGTTTCTCAATATTTAGAAAAGTATACTTTGTTCTCTGGATAAAAAATTTGTTGGCCTGTTTTATTTACACTTTGTTCGAATTTCTTACATACATAATTGTGATGATATGTTGTTTTGCTTTATAAAAATATTATTTTTGATGATAAATTATTTAAAATTTTTGTTATAAAATAGTTAATTTTTGGATTATACATACTCATTCACTCTTTCATTCTTCATTCAACCCCCAATTACGTATTGAAACACGTGATTCAGCTGCGAATTACACAAGCTGTACGTAATTCAATTTGAATTACCTACGAATTACGAATGAATGAGTGTCCTAATTTTTATCGGGTATTTATCATAATCAGGCGTTTGTTATCATTTATTGGATACAAATAAAAATTAAAATTACAAAAAATAGAAAATATATTACTTAATTTGTTAAAATAATGTAACAAACGTATTTTTATAAACCCATATGTATTCCAAAATATATCAAAATAATGAATGAAAAAAAAAAAAAAACTACATGGCGGTGAATTGTCAAAACGAATTACGAATGTGTCGTGGAAATGGGTTAATTGGCTATTGTAATTCAGAAGCCGAATTAAGTAATTTATCTCTTCGTGTAAACTTGTATCAGACGCATAAAAATTTTTGTTTTTTTATGATACTTTGTTTTGCATTCCATATATATATACATATGCATTCGGAAGGGTCTGAAAAATTCCGTAATTTTGAGCTTATCTCGAGAAAAATTATAATAAATTTAGGTTAAAGAATTTTTGGTCCAAAAAACGACTTTTAGTTCATTAAAGGGGAATATAAACTCCAAAATAATCTAAAAAATTCTGAAATGAGTCAACCCAAACTAATTTTTAAATATTTTTCTGTATAAGCTAAAAATTTCGACAATTTTACTGAGGTCAAAATATTTTTTATTTTTCTCGTATTCAGTACATTAATACGCATCGATTGAGGGATATTCCTACATGATATTTTAAAAAAGGCTGTTCCTCGGGACAGATTGAGATTGAGGAAATACAATTATCTTAAACATTTTGTCAATTAAAGGTAGGCTCTTTGACGAAATCGCTATCTTGAGTGGCGATTCGAAGGATGTATCTTTAAATGGTGCAGATTGGATTAGTGTGTGAAAATTGTCAATTGTGGAAAGAAGAATTCCTTGGAATTCTAAATTTTTTCTAAATGTAGTTTTGTTCTTAATTTTCATACTAAAAACCTTCTTACTCTTAAAAAAATAAAGATTGTAGCTGCTCTAGTTTCCTAGATAACATAATTTTAATAATTACTTCATAGGGGAGGTGCTACGAACACAATTCCCTATATGATTACAAGGATGTCAAAAATGACCGTCCAAAATTAAAATGACTCGTACTCTAGCACTTATAGTTATAAAGAATAAAAAAAAGAATTTTAGCATTAAATTAATATGGGAGGTGCCACATCCACTATTACTAGTTCACCAATATTTTTCCAAAATGTGTATATTGATGTCAAAATAGTAGTATAGTAATAGTAATTTTTTGAATTCTAGCAGTTGAAAGATTAGAAACGAAAATAATTTTACATTTTTAATACTCTTCACCTTCGTGAGAAGCAGGGTAGGTAAAAATATCGCCAGATACCTTCGGGATCAAAATCTTCAATAATTCTGTCAGACATGCTTTCGAGAAGTTTCCTATTTAAAATCAGCAAAATCCGTCCATAAATAACGGAAATATAAGCAAAAATCCGAGACAACCTCTGAAAATTTCACCAAAAAAAGAAAATTTTTTGCATGCTTTGATAAATAAGCAACAACAACACTGCTTATTGGAAAAAAGATGTACATATGTTTGGATGTTTGTATGTTGGTTTCATTGCGTTATGTATTTTCTTTTTTTTTTTGCGTATTTTCTTTCGTATGTTGGTTTCATTGCGTTGTGTGTTTGTTTTTTCATTTATTTTGTTTCGTATGTTTGGATGTCTGTTGGTTTCATTGCGTTGTGTATTTTGCATTTTGTATGTTTTATTTCGTTTAGCGTTGTTGTTGTTCCTTTTGTTCAGCTATTGCTAAAGTAATGATATTGTCGGGAAAATGAAATAAATTGAAATTTTATAGTTATTTTTTTAAATACACTGTGCTGAAGGGTATATAAGATTGAATATTGAAATATTGAAAAAATTTTATTCTTGAGTTAAAAAATAATTTTTTTGATGGATATACCACTCGCATCCCATTATGCCATATTTCCTTTAAGGAAATTGTATAAGCTTTCTTTTAAGCAAAAAAAAAAAAAAAACAAAAAAAAACAAAAGGGCTTATTTTGAAAAAAATTAAAAAAAAAATTTAAAATTTTGGGAAGAACTTTGGACAATTTTTGCTAGGACCAATAGGTGAAAAGTTACACTCATTTGATAAAACCCTGTATGACCAAAATGTCCAACTTTGACCCCCTCTAAGTCCCGCAGTTCTTGACCGATAGAAAATTTGTGTCTGACCTACTATCCAATAATACTAACTTTAGTGCAAATTTCGTGGAAATCGATTTTTTGAGTTGGGTCACTTGACATGAAATTCCCCATATGAATAATTACGGTGACCATATTTTTTCAGCAAAATACAGAACAGGAGAAAATAAAATACATTAACTACCATTTTCCAAATCAGGTTATTTTTAACCGTCAAAATTTCAATTGTCAATACTGTTTTAAACATTATTATATTGATTGTTCACAGAAAAAAGTTTCAGCATAAATATTATAACTGGTTTCATTGACAAAAGTTAATAATATTTAAGAATAAGTTAATAAATGGTACGAATTTTTTAGTTTTTATTTTTTTAAACAATTTTTTAATTTTTATTTTTTTAAACATAATCTAGAAGCCTTGACATAAAATATTTCAAATTTATTTTAATTTTTCTATTTGTTAAAAAATGTTTTAATTTTTTTTTTTAATTTGTTATTTCTTTGTGATTTTTAGATTAAAATTGATGAAATTTGAATGGATGTTTTGTTTTTCAACATTTAAATTTATATTTTATATTATACAAAATTCACTAATATAGGATTACTATTCTGTTACTATGTAAACAGAATAGTAAATAATGGACTTTTATGCAATTATTTCATGAATATCGTTGAAAAAAAGTAAAAATTAAAAAAATTACCGTCATGTACAAGTTCATACATGTTATGAACTTTGAATATTTTGAATGAAAATCGATTGGGGAAAAAAGTCATGTTCGATCCATACAATTTATGTAATAAGTTTTTCGGTATTAGAAACATAAAAATTTATTACTTGATAAAGTACAAAAAAAAAAGCAAATACTAATGGAAATTTAGTTTTATAAACAAACCTTTTATAAAATAAAAATGTTGTTTGTGAATAAGGGGGTGAATGTTTATAGTTTAAAGAACTGTATTACCTACATTTGTGTCAGAATTTTTTAATATTTTTGTATTTCTTATTCAGTTTTTTCCTACCGAGCGCGTCCCCGGGTGGCGGATAGGGTGTGGTGATGGACCATCTGTCCTCTCCCAGCTTTAATTTCACTTAAGCTGAGGGAGGGCAGATTGTCCACCACCTGGGAATATTATATTCCCCGCGGACCAAAAAACTGGAAAAAAAAAAACAAATATGGAAAATAAAAATAAAAAGATAAAAGTTACGGTGCAGGGCCTAAATAACCCAGTACCGGCGGCAAGTGTTGATCTACTCGCGAGTCACGTGTCGTCGTCATCCTGCAATCGTGAGCAGAATACTACTACGGAGGTGGGTACCTTGGCCTCCGTGGCGGACAATGCGTCAAGTGTACAGCATGCCGCTGGCAAAAATATAGGGGTGAAAGAGAAGGATGTACTCGGAGAGAGCTCTAAGCTACCTCAGCATTTAAATATAGGTGAGGGTTCCGACTCTGAATCCTCAGATGATAATAATAATAATACCATTATAGCAAATCCCAAAAAGGATGAAGTAGAGCAAATGGTGAAAGAGGTGAGTGATAGCATAGCTAAACTACCTATTACTAAGAAAAGACTTTCTGGAGCACAGAGGAGGAAGTTGAAAAAGATGCTTCAGGAAATCATAGTTAGTCAATCCCACGACACTCCAAAGGAAAAATCGGACTCTCTCACAAGATCTGAGGCAAAAAGGATCAGGTCTCCCGAGGAGTTGACAACTGAGAATAAACCTAAGAAGAAAAAGAGCTCCCCGTCTTCTAATACACAGTCGAAGCCAAGCCATACTTCACTCAAAGGAATCTCAAGTGAGAATCCTGCGAGTAAGGGTGACAACGCCAAGCCAGATATTCCGAAGACGAACACGTCGGCGAAATCAACCTCGAAGGTAAGGGAATCTCAAAAGAAGCCCCGAAAAACGAGGAAGGAGAAGCTAGACGGAGGAAAAGGAAAAGAGCCGCCATCTTACGACAAAGTTGCCAGAAGTAGGCACCGGGACGATCTCTGCTATGCAGTTTACGATGCCGGTAATCCTACAGGCAAAATTCCAATAGACCAACAGAGTAAAATAGAAGACCTGGTCAACAATAAGATAGTGGACCATGCAATCGCTTCAAAGGGCAAACAACCAATAGAGAGCGAGAGCTGCGAGTTCAGCATGGGCGTGATGTTGATGAGGTTGGCATCTCACCAATGTGTTAGCACCCTATAGAACTTGGTGGAAAGTATCCCTCCTCCCTGGGACGTCGCTAGGCTGGGACTGGCAAAGAAGTGCGAGCTTCCGGTGCTCCTAAAGTCCACTGTCTACATAAAAGGATGGGGCAGTAAACTGGCTAATGAACGTATACTGGAAATTCTTGGAGGTCAAAATGCTGAGCTGGCCGTGGAAAAATGGGATGTCTTTTACAGGAAAGAAGAACCTGAGGGAACTTTATTTGTAATAGGTATCGACCAGAAATCCATGGCTAGTCTTGCCAAGAATAAAGGTAGGGCTTACTTCGCCTCTAAATCTGTCATATTCAAAATTGGGAAGGTGCCGATTGGAAGGGCTGTTACAACAAGCCTCGAAAAGGACACTAAAAAACCTAAGACCACAGCATCAGTATCCACTACTGATAACGTTGAGGAGTCAAATCCTAAAATCGAGGAATTTACCATTAACTCGCCAGAAGAAAGTGTAGTTGCCCTTTCCAAAATTGGGAAGGCGCCGATTGAAAGGGCTGTCAAAACCGGCCCCGACAAGGACACTAAAACACCTAAGACAGTACCCAAAGCATCATTAGCAAGTACTAGCAATGTTGAGGAGTCAAATCCTAAAAGCGAGGAGGAAATCACTCACCCGCCAGAAGACAGAACAGCAATGCTCTCCAGAATTGGGAATGTGTCTATTAAAAATACAGCTATTCCTATGCCTGATAAGGACACCGCAGTGCCATCAACAGTACTCACTGCATTAATAGCCACTTCAGGCTATCCGGAGGAGTCAAATCCAAAGAGCGAGGAGGTGACCACCAACTCGCTGGAAGACAGTTTAATGGATGACCATGATTGAGGTTATCCACATAAACTTCCATCGGAGCGAGACAGCTATCAACGCTCTGATGACTAAAATCAACACAGGTAAAATACATATAGCTTTAATCCAGGAACCTTGGATGATTCGCAACAAGATTTCTGGATTAAATCACGTAAATTTCCAACTTTTCTACGCTGATACAGGATCTCGCCCGAGAACATGTATCTTATGTCACAAGAACTTATGTTTTCTCCTCTCAACAGGATTATCAACATCGGACGCAACGGTGCTGAAGCAAGGTCGTGGCAACATATTCCTTGCATCTATTTACCTGCCTTTCGATTCTCCGACACTACCACCAACGTTGGATCTGATGAAACTGGTTGAAGAGGCACAAAGGAAAAATAAGAAAATTGTAATAGGTTGTGATGCCAACTCGCACCATGTAGCTTGGGGTAGTACAAACACCAATCGCAGGGGACAAGCCCTCATGGATTTCTTTAATACTAAAGACTTGATAACATTGAACTTAGGTAATAAAGCTACCTTCGTCAATAGAATCAGAGAAGAAGTATTAGATATAACTATATGTTCAGAAGAGCTTATAAACGAAATTCAGGATCGGAGAGTTTCGGACGAGCACTCCTTTTCTGATCATCGGTACATAAGATTCAAAATACTAAGGCCACCACCAAAGCCGATAAAGTTTCGGAATAAGTCTAAAACTAATTGGACAATGTTCGGGGCCTTACTAAAGAACCGTTTAGGTCAGGACACTTTTCAATGTCGAAATAAAGAGTATATAGATGCCAAAGTGGAAACGTTCACAAGTGCCCTGGTTGAATCGTTCGAGGACAGCTGCCCTCTGCGAGAGCGGAGATCTGCCCAGGAAAAACCCTGGGTAACTGGGGAGATCCGGAACATTGGGAAGACTCTTCGCAAACTATTTAACCGGGCACGGGATGATGGGATGAGTATCGTAATAAACTTGGTGAAAGGGCGAATGTAATAGCTTTAAAGGGAAGGGAGCTCGATGTAGTTAACCTGACAAACGCAAAACCATTCGACGCAACAAAAGCTGAATTAAAAATATGGATGAGAGATTCCCATAAGGCCTCTTGGAATAATGAAACGGTGGGTAGAACCACAAAGATTCTATGGGGTGACCCTGATGAGAGCAAGACGAGAAATCTTCTCAAAATGAGCAAGTCTGAGGTTAGTATGATGGTACGTATTCTGAGTGGACACACAGGATTACGAGCACACCTATACAAAATTGGACGTGCGGATTCAGACGAATGTAGAGCATGTGGAGATGACAGTGAAACTCTGGAGCACTTTCATTGTCAGGCATTCGTCGAAGTTAGATCCAAGTATCTTGGAAGTGATGTTATTCCGGAAATAACATTCTTAACCAACACTGATTGGAAGATTCTTAGGAATTACGTCCAGAAAACTGAGTTTCTGAACATGGAAAAATAATACATTCAGTGAACAATTTGTTTTTTTTTTTTTCTTGAATTGGAGCGCACAACAGGCCCGATAGTGGCCTAGGTGTATTTCTTCGGATTTGATGTAGTATACATCCTCCTATCAACCTAACCTAACCTATGCGTTTTTATGTAAAACTGAAAAATAACGAAATACTGAACACTAAATAAAATACAGAACATTTTCACGTTTTTTAGCATAGAATAATTTATACAGAACAGGGCTCTAAAATACTGTAGGGCTCTAAAATACGTCTGGTCACCGTATGTATAATAAACATCAAATTGCAATGCGTCTGTTTTGATCACAACAAAATTTTCCTCAAATTTAGAAGCAATTATTTGCAATCGTCAATTCTTGTATGGGTTTTGGTTGAAAATGACCATAAACCTTTGGTTAGTTTATTTGACAAAAAGCTGTACAAAATTCCAGCTAGGCTTCAATGATTTTAAATCATTGATTTATCAGGCAAAATATTAGCTGAAATGGATGAGTAAATTTCCCTTCATTGTAATTTTGTGGCTTCATGATTTTGTATGAAACGACATTCTTAAAGAACACATAAGATATAATGAAACGTATGTATATATTTATGTATGTATGTATATATGTAAGTATATATGTATGTATGTATTTATGTATGTTAAAAATGGATAGCCTAATAATAGGTTTGTTCCCGTACTTTTGAAAACTTGCAATGAGAGAGTAAGAGAGCGAAAAAAATACAGTTCGTTGATTTTGGATTTACTGGATATTTTTTTCCCAGTAAAAATATCAAACACTACATACATACAGTGGCGAGCAAAACTGGATACATATCAATCAAGTGTATGTTAAAAACCCAATAAAATCCAGAAAATATTAAACAAAAATTTTATATTGGTTTTAAAATAAGCAATAGAAGAATAAGAAAATAAAACAATAGAAAATTCGCGAATATTGAAACTTTATCTCAAGTTTTAGCTAATTTTATTAAAAAAGTCTATGTATCCACTTTTGCACGTTTAAATTTAATTAATCTAGCAACACAAGTAAATTTAAAAATAACAATGAATTTGAGTACTGCTACTTGATTTACCTTTGAAGAAAGCATCAAAACAAACAGTTACCATTTTTGGGTCATATTTGTAATTTTTTTGCAAATATTTTAATTTTCTAGTTTTAATTAGAAAAATATCAAGTTTATTGGGAAACCAAATGGTCGAAATGACAAAAAATAATTACTGTGCTCGTCAAATTGCCAAGAAGTTAGGAATTTGCCACCGAAGAGTGCTACAAGTGCGAAAAAGAAAAATATGAGCACACCAGAAGTTAAGAAATGTCGATCGTGTTTGCTTTCGGAGAGAGATGCCAGAACTATGGAGCGTTTATTGACATCCAAAAAGGTAAAAATACAAAAAACAGGCTATAGTCGTCATAAATAAGTTCTTAAGTGAATGGGCAGTCCGGGGAGCTCTTCGTATAATTGGCCTTATATCAGCCGTAAAGCAGAAAACACCAGCGTTATCAGAAAAAAGTGTGAAGGATCGTCTTAAATTTAGCAAGAACCACAAAAATTGGAGTGTTGATGACTGGAAAAGGGTTATATGGTCCGATGAAACGAAAACTAATCGTTTTCAGTCTGATGACAAGGAATATTACTGGCACCGCCCTTATGAAAGCTTAAAAAAGCACCAAGTAAAACAAAAGGGTGAAACAAGCGGGTGGTAGTCTGATTGTGTGGGCTTGTTTCACTTGGTAGAATCTCGCTCCTTTAGTAAAATTAGATGCTATAATGAAAAAGGAGGATTATTTGAGTATTTTCATTCCAATATTCCAGATTTTGTGGAAGAATGTGCATATCCAGAGTCAGAGGTTATACTCCAACAGGATGGGGATCCGAAGCATACGGCAAAAATCGTAAAGAATTGGCTTTCAGCGCAGAATTTTCAAACGATGCAATAGCCAACTCAATGCCCGGAAATCAATCCAATTGAAAATTTATGGGCTTTGTTAAAAAAACGTCTTGCGCAATTCGATAATGCACCAAGAAATCTTAAAGAACTTTGGTCGAGAGTACAAACGGAGTGGTCTAGTATTCCGCACCGGACCATTGAGACCTTGGTCAAAAGTACGCCTAAACGTATAAAAAGTGTCATAAAAGCAAAAGAACTTTGCACAAAATATTAAAAATCAATTTTTTTTTAAAACGTGCAAAACTGGATACTTCGACTTTATTTATAAATATGTTTTAATTTTTAGATTAATATTTAATTATCATGAATTTAATTTTGTTTTCTTTTTATATTGCTTTACTGAATATTTAAAATTGAAAACTTTATTATTTTTCCTTTATTTTATGGGTTTTATAGCATTTTTAAGTCTTATTAGCTAAACATGTATCCAGTTTTGCTCGCCACTGTATGTTTGATATATAAATATGTAATCAAACCAAAGAAAATGAAAATTTTGTAAATTTTAATTTTTTTGAATATAAAACCTATATGAATTTATTTATTTTCTCGGTCTAAGTCCAGAAAAAATATTAAAAAAAATCTTCGTAGAATTTTTGAATTATTCATAAAAAAGAAAAAAATGTTAAAAAAGGGTTAAATAAGACGAAAAAAATTACCCCCTTATTAACAAACAACATTTTTATTTTATAACCGGTTTATAAATTAGATTTTGTATGGAAATTTTGTTTTATAAACCTTTTATAAAATAAAAATTTTGTTTGTGAATAAGGGGGTAATATTTAGAGTTGTAGTTATTTTTTATATAAAAAATTTTACTGGTCTTCCTTACAAAATTCTAACAATGGATTCCTGTCACGAAAATATTAAAAATTACTTTGCAATAATCTTAAATCTTGGTGAATATATGGCATTTTTATCACTCACACTTGCAAGAGTTTTTTAGAAAAGATATAAATGAGAATGTAAGAAATGAATTATGTGGGATAAATCCAGATCCGTAAATTTGTATTTTTGGAATAAAATGTCAATAATTTTTTCGAAATTATTTTTTTTTTAATTTTTTACAAAAACGTAACAAAACAATTACTAAAATCGGGTAAAAAAAAGTGGTAAAAAATGGGTTAAGAAAGTCCTAAATTTTATATTATTGAATTTTTTTCTGAATTGGTTGTTAGGTTCCCAAAACAGGTGCAAGAACCCAAAAAACAATTTTCATTTTCAAATATTTTTCCAGCACTACTGAAGAAGGGTGCTTAATAAAAACCACTTTATCTCAAAATTTCGACGTATATGAAAAAAATAAAAATTGTTAATTAACCACCGGACATAGCCCTTTCCAAAAATATATGTTTCATTCCATGAGCCAACAAAAAATATTAATTTGAAACTTGTGTTATTTGTAATTAGATTTATTTTCATTTTATTATCATAAATTAGTTTTCAAAAGAGTTGTGAAAATTCATAACAAATATAGTCAATTCTAACAATGGATTCCTGTCACGAAAATATTAAAAATTACTTTGCAATAATCTTAAATCTTGGTGAATATATGGCATTTTTATCACTCACACTTGCAAGAGTTTTTAGAAAAGATATAAATGAGAATGTAAGAAATGAATTATGTGGGATAAATCCAGATCCGTAAATTTGTATTTTTGGAATAAAATGTCAATAATTTTTTCGAAATTATTTTTTTTTTAATTTTTTACAAAAACGTAACAAAACAATTACTAAAATCGGGTAAAAAAAAGTGGTAAAAAATGGGTTAAGAAAGTCCTAAATATTATATTATTGAATTTTTTTCTGAATTGATTGTTAGGTTCCCAAAACAGGTGCAAGCACCCAAAAAACAATTTTCATTTTCAAATATTTTTCCAGCACTACTGAAGAAGGGTGCTTAATAAAAACCACTTTATCTCAAAATTTCGACGTATATGAAAAAAATAAAAATTGTTAATTAACCACCGGACATAGCCCTTTCCAAAAATATATGTTTCATTCCATGAGCCAACAAAAAATATTAATTTGAAACTTGTGTTATTTGTAATTAGATTTATTTTCATTTTATTATCATAAATTAGTTTTCAAAAGAGTTGTGAAAATTCATAACAAATATAGTCAATCTAGGCGTTTTTAAAACAATTTAGTGTGTCTTTCTTTTAACGATTTTGTGTAATTTTTTTAATAATATGTTTGTAACATGAAGAGATCTTGGATGGGCTGAGGGAATTGCCAACTTTGGACTTGGGACTGTAAGGTTTTAGCTGGTGGTGCATATATTGGGGACAGCACGGTCTATGCGAGACCAGTAAGCGTTGAGCCTGTTGCTTCATCCCGATCTCAGTTGTGCCAGAGCAACTCTTGTTTTCCGCGGCAGGTTCTTCTCTATTTCTGCTATGGGCGGTGGGCGTCCTCCAAGAACGATATTCATGCGGTAACCTGAAACCGCGGTATTGATGGCGTCTTTATGAATGTCGTTCAAAGCTGCTGTATACGAATTCCGATCTAAGGGATCCTGAACATAACTTCGAATGCTCTCTTCGTATACACGAAGGTCCTTCCTGACATGCCTCGGGGGAGCATCCAACTGTGTGATGTTAAAGTTGGGATGACTCCTCCGGTGACATCCTAGGAGGAACTGTTTAGTCAGCATGACATTATGTTCCTTGACTGGGAGGACCTTCGTTTCCTCGTGTAGATGGTGCTCTAAGGTTATTTGCATGCAAGCCCGTTACAGTCCTAGGGCAGCATTTTGGCAGCTTTGAATATTTTTCTACAGGGTATCACTCAGCGAAGGAGACCACACTGGAGCACCATAATTGACCACTGATCGGCCAATTGTTTTATAGGTAGCCAACAAGGTTTTTTTGTCCATTCCCCAAGTGCTGCCGGCTAGCGCTTTGAGGACCTTGTTTCTACTTCGCAATCTGTGCGTAATTGCAGTGGCATGAGCTGAGGAAGTAAACAAGCTGTCAAAGGTGACCTCCAAAATCTTTGGGTTGTTCACAGCCGGTATTTGGTTTCCATTGACTACGACGCCTAGGTTCAAGTTTACATCATTCGTCCAGGTGGTGAAAAGTGTAGCTGAAGACTTCGCTGGTGGTAGTTTCAGGTTACGTCCAGCGAAGAAGTTGTGTATTTCTCCGAGATAACGATTCACTCGATCGCATAGCTCATCAACGTTTTGGCCCGTCGCCATAATGGTACAGTCGTGCGCATAAGATATAACTTCCACACCTTGTGGAGGTGTGGGGAGTTTAGAGAGGTGGAAGTAGAATAGGGGGGATAGGACGCCGCCCTGTGGAACACCCTGTTTAACTCTACGGGTTTTGGAACATTTGTCTCTAAACTCAACGAATGACTGACGGCCACTCAGATACAGGAGGAGCGCTACTGGTGACAGGAGGAAAATCGGCCTGTAGGATTGACCTTCTGTCGCGTTCTTCCCTGGTTTCAGTATCGGGCAGGTTAAAAACCATTGTCAAGTACTCGACTCCCCGTTCGCCAAGGTGTTTCAGCATCAGCATGGATATGCCGTCGGGGCCAATCGCCTTAGATGGTTTGTCTGCGTTGATGGCCTCTTCAACTTCAGAAGGGGTGAAGGGTTGTGGAATGCCCGAGACTGGAAGTTTGCGAACAACACTTTCTTATCTCTCTCTGGGTGCTCAATAAAAAGTCGTCAAAATGCTCGCGAGCACCGTTCATGGTAGGAAATAGTGGTGTCTGCAAACTTAATCGCGACCCTGTCATCCTTCTTCGTCGGGTTGGAGAGAGGCCGAACTGTAGACCACAACTTACTGAAGTTAAGTTGCAGTTCTTCAAATGATCTAACCATTTATTCCGCTTGTCCTCATTTACCATCCTGCTGATATCGTGATTCAGCTGGACAATACGTGGGTCGTCGGGGTTGATATTTCGGAGGTCATCGCGCTCGTCTGCTAGTCTCGCTGCCTCTGCTAGGAAGTGCGGCCGCACTATGGATAGTCGACCAGCCGGAATAAAGCGGGCTGCTGTTACGATTACAGTTTCGCGGAACTTGCTCCCTTCTTGGTGTACGTTGCTAGGAGCTGGAAGATTGAAGATGCGATCAGTGAATTCTCTGAAGCCGAGCCAGTCTGCTTTCTTTTGGTTTATGTAGAGTCGGCGTTCAGAGACGTTAAAGTCGTTGGGTTGATCCAGACAAACGTTTATGGGTAAGTGGTCTGAGGCTAGAGAAACTACTGCTCTCCAAGTTGCGTAGTTTATCAGACCAGGGCTCGCTATTGTGATGTCTGGAGAGCTGGCGCAGTTACCCATAATCCGTGTGGGGTCATCATCATTTAGAGTACAGAAGGTGGATTCGTCAATTTGTTCCGCCAGTAACGCGCCTCTCTGGTCTTCCCCTAGACTAGAGTGCCAAAGCTGGTGATGCGCGTTAAAGTCCCCAAGGACTAGACGCATATCGCCGTCTAATGTCGGGACGGTAGCCTGATGGACAGCTGGCTACTGGCGGAATATAGACATTATAGAGCTCTAGATTGGTTTCCCCAGATCTGACTGCAATACCTTGGACTTCAAGGTATTGGTCTCTAGCGTTGAGATCGAGGGAAAGAGCTCTATACTGCACTGTGTTGTGAATTATAAATGCAATGACCCCATCATTGCTTCTGGTGCGATCTTTTCGGAGAACGTTGTAACCGTTACAACTGTGCAGACAGGAATTACTCGTCTCCTGGACCGCAGCGACCACGATGTTGTTTTGCTGCATAAATCTGGTTATCTCGGGTAATTTACTCTGGAGGCCATTACAGTTAAACTGCAATATGGATATCACCACAGGTCTCTGGACCGGAATCGATGGAGTCAGCGGCTGTTGCTGCTGAAGATGTTGTGTTTGCTGCCATTGTTGTGATTGCCGTGGAGGTGTGGCGTATGATGACGATGTCGATGATGCCAATGAATTTCGTCGCTGTTGTTGACAGCATGGGGTGACAAAAGTCTCCGGTTTAGGAGACTGAACTGACGAACAATTCCAGCCTACAAAGTTGTAACGGATACAACATTCTCCGAAAAGACCGCACCAGAAGTAACGGTGGGGGCATTGCTTTCATCATTCACAACACCGTGCAGGATAGAGCTCTTTCTCTCGATTCTAACTCCAGAGACCAATATCTCGAAGTTCAAGGTATTGCAGTTAGATTGGGAGAAACTGACTTAGAGCTCTATAATTTCTATAATCCGCCAGTAGCCAGCTGTCCAGCAGCCTACCGTTCCGACATCAGGTCTTTGGTAGACGGCGATTTGCGTCTTGTCCTAGGGGACTTCAACGCCCACCATCAGCTCTGGCACTCTTCTTTAGGGGAAGACCAGAGAGGTGCGTTGCTGGCGGAACAGATTGACGAGTCCACCTTCTGCACCCTGAATGATGATGCCCCCACGCGGATTATGGGTACCTGCGCTAGCTCGCCCGACATCACCATAGCGAGTGCTGGTTTGATCAACTACGCAACATGGCGAGCCGTAGTTTCTCTGGGATCAGACCACTTACCCATAATCGTTTGTCTGGATCGACCTAAAGATTTTATCGTCTCTGTACGCCGTCAATACGTAAACCAAAAGAAAGCAGACTGGCACGGCTTCAGAGAATTCACCGAACGCATCTTCAGTGATCTAAATTTTCCCTCCACCACACCATTCAGAGAGGAAGTTCCGTGAAACTGTCATCTCAGCAGCTGCTCGCTTTATACCTGCTGGTCGTATATCCGTAGTGCGGCCGCAATTAACAACAGAAGCAGCCAGGCTTGCAGATGAAAGAGATGGCATCCGAAATACCAACCCAGGTGATCCAAGACTCACCCAGCTGAATATTGAAATCAGCAGGTTGGTAAATGAGGACAAGCGGAAAAGATGGCTAGATCACTTGAAGAACTGCAACCTGAGTTCGGGTATTAGTAAGTTGTGGTCTACAGTTAGATCTCTCTCTAACCCGACGAAGAAGGATGACAGGGTCGCTATTAAGTTTGCAGATATCCCCATTTCCGACCCTGAAGGGTGCTCGCGCGCATTTTGCCGGCAATTCATTGAGCACTCTGAGAGAGACAAGGCGAAACGAAGTGTTGTTCGCAAACTTCACAACCTTCCAGTCACGGACATACCACAACCCTTCACCCCAGCTGAAGTTGAAGACGTCATCAACAACGCCAAACCATCTAAGGCGATTGGCCCCGACGGAATATCCATGCTGATGTTAAAACACCTTGGCGAGCGGGGAGTTGAGTACCTGACTATGGTCTTCAACAAGTCAGTGAGGATAGAGTCATTCCCATTTTAAAACCTGGGAAAGACGCGACAGAGGGACAATCATACAGGCCGATTTCCCTCCTATCACCGAAGACTCTTGAGGCGCTTCTCCTCCCCCAGCTGTCCAGCCACCTAACAGCAGCTCGTCACCAGCATGGCTTCCGCAAAATGCACAGCACCACCACAGCATTAACCGCCATTGCCACTCAGATCTCACAAGGCTTAAATCAGCAGAGGCCCTGTGAAAGGACGATCCTAGTGGCTCTTGACCTGTCGAAGGCCTTCGACACTGTCAGTCACGCCACACTCTTCGAGGATATCCTGCAATCCACAATGCCCAACAACACGAAGAGATGGATCGTAAATTATCTGAGTGGCCGTCAGTCGTTCGTGGAGTTTAGAGACAGACGCTCCAAACCCCGTAGAGTTAAACAAGGCGTACCTCAAGGTGGAGTACTATCGCAACTTTTGTTTAACTTCTACCTCTCTAAGCTCCTCGTACCTCCACAAGGCGTGGAAATGATTTCATATGCGGACGACTGTACAATCATGGCGACGGGTCACAACATTGAGGAATTATGCGTTCTGGTGAATGGTTATCTCCACGAAATACATCAGTTCTTCACTGCGCATAACCTGCAATTATCACCAGCGAAGTCGTAAACAACACTTTTTACCACCTGGACGAAGGAAGTAAACCTAAACCTTGGCATCGTGGTCGATGGAGTCCAAATTCCGACCGTGCACCACCCAAAAATATTGGGGGTCACATTTGATAGCCTCTTTACTTCCTCAGCCCACGCCACTGCAATCACGCACAAATTGCGAAGTAGAAACAAGGTCCTCAAAGCACTAGCCGGCAGCACTTGGGGTATGGATAAAGAAACCTTGTTGGCTGCCGCCTTAAGCTTTGAACGACATTCATAGAGACGCCATAAATTCCGCGGTCGCAGGATACCGCATGAATGTCGTACTTGGAGGTCGCCCACCGCCCATAGCAGACACGGAAGAAAACCTGTCGTGGAAAACAAGAGTAGTTCTGGCACAACTAAGATCGGGATGGAGCAACAGGCCCAATGCCTACTGGTCACGTATAGACCGTGCCGTCCCCAACGAATGTCCTGCATGTGGTCAGGGTCCTCATGATACCCACCACATATTCAACTGCTCAGCCAACCCTACTTCACTCTGTCCAATGGATTTATGGACGCATCCAGTTGAAGTAGCCCAATTTTTAGTCCTGGACATTGATGTAGAACCCCCCAACTAGATTATTGTATAGTTTTAGCTGTTTAGTAACAACAACAAATGCAGGGTGAAATGCAGTAGATCTATCAAATAAATACAAGTATGTGTTCATTATTTTTCACTTTTACACGAATATAGAAAGATTATTATTTATCGTCAACTGGAAAAATCAGGAATTATATTGAATTTTATACCCTAAACCATTACAATTTAAATTATGTGAGTCAGGTAATGTTAGTAAAAACCAAAAATAATAGTACTTAACTAAGCTTAAAGGACTCCAATAGGCTCAAAACCACTTACAGAGTTGATTAATGTTAAATTACAGATCAGAAGCTTAAAGATATCTGGGAAAAATTTGGTATATAGCACTATTATGGTCCAAGAAAGATCGTGATTAGTTGCTTTTAGTCACATAGCCCCCCTTAAATACTCGTAAGCGCCCCGAGTATTTAAGTTTTTGAATAAATAATTAAAACTTCCACATAACCTTTATTATGAAATATTTTAAGCAAATAAAAATAAGTCTATTATTTTGCACAGCACTGTATCTACAGAACTATCACAAGTTTGATAAATAAATATGTAATCAAGTCTAAATATATCACAGACACATAGTCTTATGACACTTTGCAACAAATTTTGGGTCTTTGAATCTTTCCCAAACAAGACCAACGGAAAATGAAAGTAGACAATTAATAGACCCAAAGGGTTTTAAAACGTTAGCTCGTATTGTTAATTTATAGAAATTTTAAACTTAGCTTTTTTCAGTAAAATTTTCTCATATGGGAAATTCCTTTTTTGTTTTAGATTTTAAGAAATCAACTTTATTCATTAAATATTTCTTTCGTTTAATATTTTGAAAATTAAGTGATGACGAATTTTTAATCACAAGAATTGAAAGAATAAGTCCGTAAAATTTTGTGGTCGAGAGTAGTTCCATGTTGGAAAAATAAACATTTCTAAAAAAACTGATTGAAGTCAATTTTGCTAATGAAGGCAGTATACACTTGACGAATGACTATAGTCTATATTAAATTGTTGTGCGAATTATAAGTAAAGAATTACGTGGTCGCAAAGTTTTGAAACAAAATTTATACAATTTTACAAAATTTGCAGTTTTTTGGATATAATATTTGAGAAAGTGTAGACAATGTCGTTTGATGTATATCTCCAAAATGTGCTCTAGAAGATATCACTTTGGGAGATGTAGTCAAAATATCGCGTGATCGAAATACTTTTAAATTTTACACGTTGAAATCATAAAGCCGCGATAAAATATTAGCATGCAAAGATGTTAGAGCGAATACAAAAAAAAATGCGAATTTTTCATTTTTTACTTTTGCGAATTTTCGCATTATAAACAAATTTTAAATTCTGAATTTTATCAGTAATCAATCAATTGGTTTGCATCAAAAAAATTTCGTGGACTGAATACGCGGAGTTTCTTTCACAATAAAAATCGTTGAAGCACACCTAAGCCGCTAATTTAAATTGGGACATTATACATCAAACGGTAGCTGGCAACGATGCTTATACGAAAATCGATAAGCCGTTTGAAAAAAAGTACGTTTCTGCATTAAAAAAGTATAAAAAGTACATTCATGTAAATATATAATTTCTTTACAAAATTTAAATTACCCGGACTGGTTTTCATTTTAACGGTTTTTTGGATTAATAATTCATTTAAATTTAGAAATGGAAAAAGCAGTTTATTGTAGATAAGAAGGGATATGTTAACTACACGAATGTCGAGTGCTTAACGTGGACACCTGCCTTGACGGCCTTATTTTACGGTGGTCTTTTTCATCCACTGGTAAACTAGAGCCGGTCTACCACGCGCCACTTAATCCTTCTAAAATGTTAACTACAATAGAAATTTCATCAAAATTTCTCTTTCGCCGAAAACGCTGTGTTTCTTGAGTTACAAGATAATTTAACGAAGCACACCTAAACCGTTAATTAAAATTGGTAACACTTAACATTAATCGGTAGCTGACAATGATGCTTATACCAAAATCGATAAGCCGTTAGTACGATTTTGCATTAAATGCATTGAAAAAAGTTCGGTCATATGTATGAAATTTATTTCCAAACTTTAAATAGATTTTCATTTTAACGGTTTTTATATTATTTACTCATTTAAATTCAGAAATGGAATCAGAAGATAATTATAAACAAGCAGTTATAGGCTAACCACAAAAATATTTGCATCTCTTGTGCAGAAAACGCAGTATTTTTCTTTTAAGAAAAACTAGTGAAGCACACCCTTCTCGCTAATTAAATTAATAAAATTATATTCTTTTAGGTTGCTATTAATGAGGTCTATAGCAAAATCTATAAGCCGTCCGAATAAATACAACCATTTTAAATTTAATAAAACCTCATAATTTTTAATCTATCAAACATAAATGCATAATTTTTTAGTTAATGATTGTAAATTAATGTATTAATTCATCATAAAAATGTGTACTTAGTTTTATAAAAAAATATTTTTTGGAAGATGTTGAAAAAACTCTTAAAAACCGAATTTATCCACGAATATTTCAAATATTTGGGTTAAATTAATTTGTATTTTAGGTCCTTCGTTGTGGGCTATATCCACGCTTATATTTTCGAGTTTCAGGTAAAAACGTAATTTTGGGAATTTTTTTAAACTGTTAACTTTAAACCGCTATAAATTTTGCGGATTTTGCTAAAAATTATTCACGAGAATTGTACTTCTAAAATGGAAGATAATGTCCACACAAAATATCGTTGATGTGCTATTACAACATTTTCATATTTTTTTGGAACCCCAAAATTTAAATTAAAAAGAGAATTTCCCATATGTAATATCAAAAAATATTGAGCATGATGAAATTAGGTACACACATTCTTTTCATACATACAAAAATTTTAAGTTCTCCAAAATTTACAAATTCGTTACGGGTTTGATTTTATGGAGGTTCGAAGTTCATATTTCTAGGGTCTCGACCGAGAACATGTATCTTATATCACAAGAACTTATGTTTTCTCCTCTCAACAGGATTATCCACATCGGATGCAACGGTGCTGAAGCAAGGTCGTGGCAACATATACCTTGCATCTGTTTACCTGCCTTTCGATTCTCCGACACTACCACCAACGTCGTAGCTGATGAAACTGGTTGAAGAGGCACAAAGGAAAAATAAGAAAATTGTAATAGGTTGTGATGCCAACTCCCACCATGTAGCTTGGGGTAGTACAAACACCAATCGCAGGGGACAAGCCCTTATGAATTTCCTTAATACTAAAGACTTGATCACGTCGAACTTAGGTAATAAAGCTATCTTCGTCAATAGAATCAGAGAAGAAGTATTAGATATAACTACACACTCCCGCTCATTTAAATAGGTTCACTGTTTTGTTTACATTCAAATTAATTTTTTGCAAAAAATAATGGACTAATTGGTTATATTAAAATTTTAAATAATAACATGATGTCTTAGGTATCACTAGTGAGACAAAAATTAGTGCAATACTTAATAATAATAATTTAATATTTTTTTTTTTTGTAAAATACTACGTTTTTGAACAATATTTTTTTTACTCATTTGAATAGGTTCGTCATCTTTAATTGACAAAAACAACAACAAATTGCATTTTTCATGAAACTTTTTTATTTTTATAAACATTTTTACAAGGTTTTAGAAAAGATTTACTAAGGAACATATCCGCCGTTACTTGATATAACTCCGAAAATTCGAGGTGATAAAGGATTATAAAGATTCTTAAGTAATGGCAAGGAAATTTCGGTCCAAGCCTTTTTAGTTTCTTAAATTTAGGCTTCTTTTGTGTCATACTGTCTGCCCGACCTATACACATTACGAGAAAGAATATCCGAAACCTTTTCAATAATAAATAGATGAGAAGATAATGGAGGCCACTTCAACATTTTTACATTCTGGCTTCGAGTCCACCCTTTTACAGGCCTGGCGGTATGGATCGGGGCATTATATTTTTGAAATATCCACGGCAATGGTTCAAAGATATCCGAAAATGTGAAAAAAGCAGTTTCCAGTATGGCATTATAATTATTACAATTCTTACTAGATGAAAGAAATTTAAGCTCACATGTTTCATAATACGAAATTGCCCCCCACTACATCCCACATCCTCAACAGCTATGTAAACGACTCAGGTAGAGCTCTTCCTTTCAAAAATCATAAAAATAATGATTATATTGATCTGGACCTTCTAAATTAAAAATTTTTTCATCCGAAAAAACAAGATGTTGATATAGCTTTTTATAACCATGTGTTCAAGTGCAAACTGAAGAGGATTTCTCTTTACGAGTGGCAATTGGAGTGGCTTTAATTAATTTTTTAATATTTCTAAAGCCTTGGCCCTTCTTACAATTCGTGTACTATTCGTGTACTATAGCTAGGCTTGCTGTAACACCCACTTTTTCTCTAATTTTTGCTACAGAATCACTTGACTTGGAGGCAAATTTTATGAAATCTCTTATATCCGCTTTTGTTTTGACTCTATATGCAGTTCCATTTATGTTTTCCTAATATTCAAACAGTTTTCTTATAAAATTGCTAATAACATTCTGAATTTGGCCAATTTTTTTTTTTTGCAAACTCCTGTGATTTTGGACAGCTTCCAAAAACGCTTGAATTTTGCCATTTTATTCTTTAGTTAATGGCTTACCGCAACCTATTTGTTAAAAAAAATATCTATATTCATAGACAATAGAATATGAATGGATTTTACTCACTGCCAGCAGTAAACTGATTTTATTCTGATTGAACCTAATCAAGTGAGCCAAAAAAATATAGCTAAAAAACGTAGTATGTTAGAAAAAAATTATTAAAAATCCGCTATTAAGTATTGCGCTAATTTTTGTCTCACTAGTGATACCTAAGACATCATGTTATTATTTAAAATTTTAATATTACTAATTAGTCCATTATTTTTTGCAAAAAATTAATTTGAATGTAAACAAAATAGTGAACCTATTTAAGTGAGCGGGAGTGTATGTTCAGAAGAGCTTATAAACGAAATTCAGGATTGGAGAGTTTCGGACGAGCACTCCTTTTCTGACCATCGGTACATAAGATTTAAAATACTACGGCCGCCACCAAAGCCGATAAAGTTTCGGAATAAGTCTAAAACTAATTGGACAATGTTCGGTTCTTTACTAAAGAAACGTTTATGTCAGGACACTTTTCAATGTCGAAATAAAGAAGACATAGTCGTCAAAGTAGAAATGCTCACAAGTGCCTTGGTTGAATCGTTCGAGGACAGCTGCCCTCTGCGAGAGCGAAGATCTCTTCGCAAACTATTTAACAAGGCACGGCGTAAAAAGACCGGGCAACAAGATACCAGTGACAGACAAAGTTAAGTACTTAGGTGTAATCCTCGACCGGATTTTAAAATGGAGACACCACATAGAGGATAGGATCAACAAGGCACATCGGTGCTGGGCGATATGTAGGAGAACTATAGGCATGAAATGGGGTCTTAGTCCTACTATGACAAATTGGCTTTATAAAAGTGTAATTAGACCAATTCTAGCTTATGCTTCAATAATCTGGTGGACTGCTTTAGACGAAAAGTGCAATATCAAACTACTACAGGGAGTTCAGCGTATATGCTGCTTGGGTATAAGTAGTGCCATGTGTACTACTTCAACCAAGGCTCTGGAAACGTTGCTATATATTCCACCCATTGAAATATTTTTAAGATATGAGGCTTACAGCCGAACGGCTCTTTACTTTAGGCGATCTGGCCAAAAGCGGTTATAGGACAAGTCATCAATGTATACTGGACACATTGGAAGCTTATACACAATCATCGGACGTGCCTGATCGTATACCAAACACAGAATATGTCGGAAACTTTGAAACGCTGATCCCAGATAGAATGTCTTGGTCAAGCGGAACATTAGAGCAAATACCAGTAGGAATCCGTTGTAATACGGATGGCTCTAAATTGGGGGACAAAGTGGGGCTAGGGTTCTATATTGAAGACCCAGAAACAGAAATATACCACCGTTTACCAAATCATAACACAAGCTTCCAGGCAGAAGTACGAGCAATAACGGAATGCGTAAATTGGATTAGAATAAATATGGCGCCCACAGCGCTTAATATATTTACCGATAGCCAGAAGGCAATTAGGGCGATATCAGGCGATAGAACTAAATCTAAGACCTTATTGGATTGTAAGAAAGCTTTAACTGAATACTCTCCCAGAGGTAAGGTTCACATAATATGGGTACCAGCCCACTCGGGAGTAGTCGATAACGAAAGGGCGAATGAAATAGCTTTAAAAGGTAGGGAGCTCGAGGTAGTTAACCTGATAAACGCGAAACCATTCGACGCAACAAAAGTTGAACTAAAAATATGGGTGAGAGAATCCCATAAGTCCTCTTGGAATAATGAAACAGTGGGTAGAACCACGAAGATCCTATGGGGTGACCCTGATGAGAGCAAGACGAAAAATCTCCTCAAAATGAGCAATTCTGAAGTTAGTATGATGGTACGTATTCTGAATGGGCACACAGGATTACGAGCACATCTATGCAAAATTGGACGTGCGGATTCAGACGAATGTAGAACATTTGGAGATGATGTTATTTGGAAGTGATGTTATTCCGGAAATAACATTCCTGACTAACACTGATTGGAAGATTCTTAGGAATTACGTTCAGGAAACTGAGTTTATGAACACTGAAAAATAATTCATTCAGTGCCCTTTTTTTTTGTCATGATAAGGAGCGCACAACAGGCCCGATAGTGGTCTAGGTGTATTTCTTCGGATTTGATGTAATATACATCCTCCTATCAACCTACCTACCTACCTAATAATTTTAGACTGTAATTAATGTAGTTGTAGTGTTGTAGTTTTACAATACTTTATTTAAAATATTATGGTTTTAAAGTAAGTATAATGATATCAAAAAATGTCCTTGAGTCAAGGATATCATAAAAATAAGAGTCTGACCATAAAGGGATACATAGAAAATTTAATTTAGTAAACCAGAGCAAAGCATTTTCTATGCAAGCGTGCTTTTCGATCGTTACTAAATTTACAACAACATACTCACATATATTAAAAACACATTCATCCTCGTTTGAGCGTTCATTGAAGGTGGTTGTGTTGTCGCTTGTTTCATTCTTTTGTACATGAAAATCTGCTAATGCAGGTATGGACAACTATGTATGTTTTTTAAGAATTATGAACTTTTGCAAAATAAATGTATTTTTAATGATTTTTTTAATCTCTTTAGCTGTTTTTAATATTTCAAAATTTATTTTTTTTCTTCGATTTTATTCAAACTTTTTGACTTAATTTACATCTATATTTTACTTACTCAGAAGAAAAATTAAACAAAAATTTATAAAATACGTGATTTACTGCACGTTTGATTGATATGTGAAAAACTTTGACCCTTTTTTATTTTTTCTTCTAAGTAAGTAAAATATATATCATGAATGTAAATTAAGTCAAAAAGTTTGAATAAAATCTGAGAAAAACAAAGAACTTTCCGTTTTCATAAATAATAAGAATTAAGCATTATAAAAGGATAGATGGAGTAAGAAGAAAGGAAAAATATTATTGATTTGAGCCTCAGATTATCTAAATTCAGGTTGGAAACCGTTATCGCTAAGCTACCGTTACGGCTAAAATGCCTTTTCAGCGCAACTACTGTTACCGCTATAATACCGATACCGAAATAATGTAAGTTAAATTCCGATAACGCTAAAATACCAATACCGCTACCTTATCACCGTTTCGAAACGGTTGTCAACCTTGTCTAAATTTCCAATTCATTCTTCCTAGAATATTCAAATACTGTCCGGTATATTTCGGAATTGTTAAGTTTTAAGATGTAAGACAAGCTTAATGTACTTACATTAAGTCTATTTAGCTTAGATATCAATTCTGACCTGAGCCTAAGGTCTAAACTCGTACAGTGAAAAAAAAAGATGTTCAGTTGTTTGGTATTCCCGACAGGAACATAAGTCGTTGTCCCTGATACTAATTCTAAAGATGTGATCTTTGCGTCTTGTATGATCTTGAGTCGATGTACAAACACAATTAATGATCTGCCCAAAAATTTCCCACTAAACTATGAGGCTATATCAACGTGTTACAAGAGCCCTTACAAATGTCTCCCGAATTCCGAATTATCCCAACGATCCTGCCATGAAGCGATATATCTGGCCCTAGCGGAGGAATTTATCTACATGCCCATTATTGGGATCGATTCAGATTCCACCCCCTGGTCATGATCACATGCAATGGCATCCGCTATTTCGTTTCCCGCCAGTACCATATGTCATGGTACCCACAGGAAGTGAACGAGTATAAAATTAGTTCTGTAGTTCAATAATTCTTTACGAATCTGGAAAATGTAAGGGTGAGTTCCGCTCTTGGGATGACCAGCTAGAGCTTGAAGTACTGATTTACTATCCGTGATAATAAGGACCCTGTTGTAATCCTGTAGTAGAACTATTTTCAAAGCCTCAAGTATGGCAAGTGCCTCAGCCGTAAAACCTGAAGATTCAACGTTCAACGGAAAATGAGCCTCAATTCCAAGATCTGGGAACCATATGCCCGAACCTACATAATTGTCAGTGTAGATCAGCTTATACCCAGCCCAACGGCCTTCAATTAAGTTTCCAAATTTTCCAAGTACCTCGCGCGATGTACAAGAAGATTTCCATACATCCAAAAATCTTGCCACTGCACAGTGTCGGAATTTGCCAATTTAGGGGGACTAAAGTCAATTTTTTTTGATTTTGTTTTCATATTTTGAATTCAATATCAGATACAATTCATAAAATAGTAAACAAATGTATTTAAAAGTGAAGAAATGTCACCCAAAACAGAATAACGGTACTCCAAAAGTGGTATTTATTACAGAAAATTAAAATCAATTTTTACCTGCTGGATGTTCCCTAACTTTGAAATATTATAACTTTTTTGTTTTTGAATATTTTTATACCCATCATTAAAAAAGATGGGGAGTATATTGTTTTTGTAATTCCGTTTGTAAAACATCGAAATATTGGTCATAGACCCACAAAAGTATATATATTATATATATAGGTTTGTTTGGTATTGAAAATGGACAATATCGGTTCATGTTTTCGGATAGTCCCCATTCAAGTGGACCCCGGAAAAATAGCTTTAACGGTCATAAATGTTAAAAAAGAACGAGTATATCGATGAAAGTCCATTATTGACCATTCTTTTTATATCAATTCAAATAGTTAAATAACAAATTTGTTGCTAGATAATTTTTATTGGAAAAAATTATTTTTTAAATATAAGTATTTCAAAACAATGGAAAAAATATAAATTAAACAAGTTAGAGTGCTATATTCGGCTGAGCCGAATCTTAAATACCCTCCACCAGCTACTTTTATATTAACACTTTTCTAATTGATCAAATATTTGTAGAAATAAGTTTTCTCATATCTTAAATCGAAAAATCCCTAGATTCAAACAGCTCAAATCTATTACAATTCCAAGATTTATTGAACATTACCAACGCTTGGCGATTTTTTATTAATTTGCATGTATGCATGTGTGTGAAAGATTTAAGGATTTTCAAAATACATATATATAATTTTGTTCTACAGAAATTGATAATGCAACTAGTTAAATACGGTTTTAGGGGCAGGACCTAGTATGGGAGATTTGACCAATTATAGACCGATCGTAAAAAATTCTTTAAGCAAAACTTCTGGACATGAAAGCTATATTTCAGTAAAATTTTGTATCTATATCGTAATTTAGTATTAAGTAATGTGTGTTATGAACCGATCGTGCAAAAATCTTGAAATAGAATTTTTGTATCAATAGCTTTATTTGGTAATGAGTAATGTGCATTTAAGAGATTTTCGAAAGAGGACTTTGTATGGGAGCTATGACTAATTGTGTAGGTATATAAAAACAAAATTTCAAAATTCTGCATTTATATCATTATTTGGTTATGAATATTGTACGTTTAAGTAATTTTCTGGAGGGTGCCTAGTATGAGAGCTATGACCAAGTATGGACCGATCGTAAAACAATTTTATGTAATTTATGTATATAAGAACAATATTTGTGCTAAATGTATGGATATCAATATTTTGTAATGAGTTATGTGCGTTTGTGTGATTTTCGGGAGGGAACCTTGCATGGGAGCTATGACCAAGGATGGACCGATAGGAAAACAAGTAAGAGTGCTATATTCGGCTGTGCTGAATCTTATATACCCTTCACCATAGTGTATTTAAAAAATATATATTTTATAAAATTTAAATTTATGTACCTATTTAATTTTCCCGATTATATCATTATTATAGCAATAGCAAAACAAAATGAACAACAACAACGCTAAACGAAATAAACACTCAAAAAACAAAATATACAAGGCAGTAAAACCAACAGACATCCAAACATACGAAACGAAATACACAAAAAAACAAAAACAAAATACACAACGCAATGAAACCAACAGACATCAAACATACGAAACTGTACACCAACAAACAAAAACAATATACACAAGGCAATGAAACACACAGCCATCCAAACATACAAAACTGAATACAACAAGAAACAAAAACAATATACACAAGGCAATGAAACACACTGCCATCCAAACATACGAAACGATATACTCGAAAAAAAACAAAATACACAACGTGAAACGAAATACTCAATGAATAAGCAGTGTTGTTGTTGTTGCTTATTAATCAAAGCATGAAAAAAATTGTCTTTTTTTATGAAATTTTCAGAGGTTGTCTCGGATTTTTGCTTATATCTCCGTCATTTATGGACCGATTTTGCTGATTTTAAATAGCGATCTTCTCGAAAGCATGTCTAACAGAATTATTGAAGATTCGGATCTCGCCGATATCTGGGGTCCTCTAAAAACTGATTTCAACAGACAGACGGACAGACAGACGGACATGGCTTAATCGACTCCGCTATCTATAAGGATCCAGAATATATATACTTTATAGGGTCGGAAAATTATATTATAGAAATTACAAACGGAATGACAAACTTATATATACCCTTCTCACGAAGGTGAAGGGTATAAAAATTTTACAGTAATATTTCTGTGCATATGAGCAATACTTGTACCAAATTTTATATGGATATCTTAATTTAGTAATGAGTTATGCGAGTTTAAGTGATTTTCTGGAAGGGACCTTGTATGGGAGCTATGACCAATTATGGACCGATCGGAAAAAAATTTCACAGTAATATTTCTGTGCACATCAGTAATACTTGTGCCAAATTTTATATGGATGTCTTATGTTAGTAATGAGTTATGCGCGTTTAAGTGATTTTCGGGAGGGGACCTTGTATGGGAGCTATGACCAATTATGGACCGATGGAAAAAAAAATTTTACAGTAATACTTCTGTATGTGAGGGCAATACTTATACCAAATTTTATATAGATAACTTGATTTAGAAATGAATTATTTGCGTTTAAGTTATTTTCGGGAGGGGACCTTGTATGGGAGCTATGTCCAATTATGGACCGATCCAGAAAATTTTTTCTCTGAATGAATTCTATTGACATAACATTGTAATTAATAAAATTTTGTAAAGATTTCGACATTGTGACGGAAGTTATTAACAAAAAACCCATTTTCCGAGAATATGTACTTTTGTATGGGAGGTATATGAAATTGTGGATTCTGGCAATTTTCAGCAGGAGTAAAGCTCTTGTATAGAAACGAATGTATGCTGATTTTCATGGAATTATCTTTCATAGTTTTCGAGAAAATTACATCAGAATGTGTAAAAAATGCTTATTTTTTCGAGGTTGTTTCAAATTTTGATTCATAACTTTTCCCGGTGTGAACCGATTTTGCTCATTTTCAATACCAAACTGCCTAGGACAATAATAAATATTTTGGGTGAATTTCGTTAATTTTTGTTGCTTTGTGTTAACGTGAGAATGTTTTATACAGACAGACAGACGGACATAGCTAAATCGACTCAGAATTTCATAAGGTCCAAGAATATATATATTTTGTTGGGTCTCAGATGAATATTTCTTGGTGTTACACACGGAATGACAAAGTTATATATACCCTCTATCACCACTGATGGTGGTGGAGGGTATAAAAACCAGAGATGGGGGTAGTGCACTAATTTTTAACTATCACTAATAATTAGTGGTAGTTCAAAATTATTCACTACTTTTGTTTAAGTTTAGTGATGAATTGAAAAATATAAGCCTCATTCAACAATAGTGATATTGATATTTAAATTTTTTAACTAAAAATATTTTAAAAATAGTTAAAATATTTGTTTTTACAGCCTAGTGAAATAATTTTTTCTACACTAAATTATTAGTTCAAAAAATATTCCTGCACTATTTTTTTATACGGAGAAATGTTTCACTCAATTGAAAGTTTAAGTTAATAGGTCAGTCTAGAAATGGTTCAAGTCAACCAAAAACTCATTGGACGAATATTATTAATGAATAAAGCTTTCATTATTTACAACATTTCGAAGCTATTGCTTAAAAAATATCCAGTAACCACATCATTTTTGCAACTGGCTATCTAAATCTGTATTTTATATTTTAATAGATGTATCAAAAATTTAATCACCTACAAATTCTTTAATTTTCATTTAAAAAAAATTAGTGCAAAGAAAATTATTGCAGCCTTTTGTTAGTTACTGTTCAAATTTTTAACTATTTGAGTGTAGTGCTTTTTTCTACACTACCACTCAATTGAGTTATAGTTAAAAAAATAAAATTATCACTAAAAAATATTAGTGCTAAAAATATAAGCTTCACTATCAGTAAGCTGCTGAAAATTAGTGAAAAATATTTTTTTTGAAATAATATTTAGTGCTAGTGAATATATGGCCTCCGGTAGGTTAGTGGTTAGTGTTCTAGTCTGGTAGACCGGAGGTGGTGGGTTCGATTCCCACCTGAGGCACTGGTTAAGCAGCGCACAACAGGCCCGATAGAGGCCTAGGTGTATTTCTTCGGATTTGATGTATATACATCCTCCTTTCAAACTAACTAACTAATTAAAAAAATAGTGCACTACCCCCATCTCTGATAAAAATAACAGTTACGAACAACGTTTATTTTTTATGTTGCCTATAACAGTTACCGGTAACTTTTAATTATATTTCTTAAAAAAGGGCAAATTTTTTTCGATTTCTAAAATTTTGATAACAGTTATTTTAGGTCCTTAGTTTCTTCGAATTACAACTTACTGAGCAAATAAGTTCTTTAAATATTAATGTTCGAATTATTATATTAAAATTATGACATAAAGACAAATGAGTTATTTTGATTATTGCATATTTATAACTACAGTTGTGGACAAAAAATATCTTATGTAGTAGTTTAGTCAAAAATAATTGCGCAAATTTGCCCAAACTTTTTTTATTGTTTCTGAAAAACGAAATTCTATATTTTATTGCGGTATATAAAATTTTTTGAGTTTTTGCTACTTTTCGTTGCAATAATCTTATTTAATTTTTGGTATAAAAGGTGTAGAATTCTTAAATTTTTCAAGAAGCGAAATTTTCAAAAAATCGCGAAAAATAATCGCGCAATTTTGCGCAAACTTTTTTTCTTATTTCTGAAAATAAAGATTCGATATTTTATTGCGATAAATAACAATTTTTTAATTCTTGCTATTTTTCGTTGCAATAATGTTATTCATTTTTTGGTAGAAAAGGGGTAACATTTTTTTAATTTTTTTAAAAAGCGAAATTTTCAAAAACTTGCGCAAACTTTTCTTTTTGTTCCTGAATATATTTTGCTGTGGTATATAACATTAAAATACTAAAAACTACTTTCACCTTTAAAATCCTTATTTTTTTTAAGTGCAAAAAAGTTCAAAATTTTTATTATTTTTAAACTGAACGAATTATATTCGTGTAGCCACAAAAAATATCATATAAACCTGTTATAATGAAAAAAAAAAAACTCTAAAAAAGCATTTAATTTTCTTCACATTCCTGATTTTGATATAGCCTCAAAACTACAAATATCAATTGAAAGTATTGAAAATTCACTATATTATGCAGAATTTTAGACTTTTTAGCGAAACTTACATAGACAGACCAATAAGTCCTCGTAAATGGTTTTAAATACTCGGTTTAGGCTAAAAATGACAAAGTGTGAACAGCTGATGCAATAATTTAAATAATTTTTGTATGAAAATAAAAATTATAATACTTTATTTCTTGAATAGTATAAATAATAAAATTATTTAGAGCATCAAATATTTAGGTTTTAGTAGTTTTTTTATTAAATTTTTCAATTCATTGTTTTGTTGTATGGCATATAGCAATACTGCAAAATTTAAACTAGTACTCATAAACAGCAGTAAAGATTAATCTGATTATTAATTGGCGTTTATTCCTCAACTCAAAAACCCGCTCTTAAAGATTCCATAATTGAGTGTTATGTTTTGTTACTTGCAATTTTACATTAAGGTGTAGTGTGGTTCACGGGCCGCACAATAGTTCCCTACCGGCATATTAATGCCAAAATAATCTAAAATGTTCTGAAAAAATTACGACAATTTTGTCACCTATTTGGATAAAAGGAGAAAATAATAAGCATCAAACCCACTAAAAATCATTTTACACAAGTAAGAGTTTTATATTCGCCTTTGCCGAATCTTATATGAGGAATTATACATTTTTTTTTTAAGTTTTTAATGGCGCATTCAAAATATTTTGTGTGAATATAAACAGGGCCTAAGATTTTGATCGAGGGGCGCAAAAGTTATGGCGGGTTTCACCTAAATATTTAAAAGAAAAATTCTTAAAAATAGTATTCAAATTCAGCGTATTAAATACATATCATAAGATTTATATTCAAAAATTTTAAAAATACACAGTAAAAAATTTCATTTCAGTATTTTTTTTTTTTTTAACTTGTTGGTTAGTAAAATTTAAGAAAAAAAGTTAATATCTGAATTCCACGAGCTTAATTTATAAGGGAATGCAATTAAAAACAAGTAAGACTGTTATATTCGGATGTGCCGAATCTTGTATACCCACCATCAAATCATTCCCGAAAAGGAATGCTTCCTTATAAATAAACTTTGATATTTAAGAATCGATGCTTTTGTTATTATAAAAACAATTTTCTCATTTATTACATCTACATATGTATAATTTTACCATCATATATGTATAATAATATAATTTGGTAGAGCAATGTTTGTCGAATTTTGTCACTGTACTTGTATTTTTAAATAAATATGTTCATGTCGAATATCATCGCTATAGATGCTTCTTTTAGACAGTTATGAGCGTTAAAGTAATTTTCTGAAGGGGATCTAATATGGGGGATAGGGTCAATTATGGACCAATCCTTATAAAATTTTACAATGATATTTCTATAAAATATGTTCATGTCGAATTTCATCGCTATAGGTGCTTCTTTTAGACAGTTATGAGCGTTAAAGTCTTTTTCTGAAGGGTACCTTATATGGGGGGAATGTGTCTATTAAAAATACTGCTATTCCTATGCCTGATAAGGACACCGCAGTGCCATCAACAGTACTCACTGCATTAATAGCCACTTCAGGCTATCCGGAGGAGTCAAATCCAAAGAGCGAGGAGGTGACCACCAACTCGCTGGAAGACAGTTTAATGGATGACCATGATTGAGGTTATCCAAATAAACCTCCATCGGAGCGAGACAGCTACTAACGCTCTGATGGCTAAAATCAACACAGGTAAAATACATATAGCTTTAATCCAGGAACCTTGGACGATTCGCAACAAGGTTTCTGGATTAAATCACGTAAATTTCCAACTTTTCTACGCTGATACAGGATCTCGCCCGAGAACATGTATCTTATGTCACAAGAACTTATGTTTTCTCCTCTCAACAGGATTATCAACATCGGATGCAACGGTGCTGAAGCAAGGTCGAAGCAACATATACCTTGCATCTATTTACCTGCCTTTCGATTCTCCGACCCTACCACCAACGTTGGATCTGATGAAACTGGTTGAAGAGGCACAAAGGAAAAATAAGAAAATTGTAATAGGTTGTGATGCCAACTCGCATCATGTAGCTTGGGGTAGTACAAACACCAATCGCAGGGGACAAGCCCTCATGGATTTCTTTAATACTAAAGACTTGATAACATTGAACTTAGGTAATAAAGCTACCTTCGTCAATAGAATCAGAGAAGAAGTATTAGATATAACTATATGTTCAGAAGAGCTTATAAACGAAATTCAGGATTGGAGAGTTTCGGACGAGCACTCCTTTTCTGATCATCGGTACATAAGATTCAAAATACTAAGGCCACCACCAAAGCCGATAAAGTTTCGGAATAAGTCTAAAACTAATTGGACAATGTTCGGGGCCTTACTAAAGAACCGTTTAGGTCAGGACACTTTTCAATGTCGAAATAAAGAGGATATAGATGCCAAAGTGGAAACGTTCACAAGTGCCCTGGTTGAATCGTTCGAGGACAGCTGCCCTCTGCGAGAGCGGAGATCTGCCCAGGAAAAACCCTGGGTAACTGGGGAGATCCGGAACCTTGGGAAGACTCTTCGCAAACTATTTAACCGGGCACGGCGTAAAAAGACCGCAGTATACTGGGATGAGTATCGTAATAAACTTGGTGAATATAAGAAAATCGTTCGAAGAGCCAAACGAGACTCCTGGAAACTTTTCTGTGAACAGGTAGATAGCGTAAATGAGGTATCGAAGATAAAAAAATTCCTATCCAAAACTCATGTCCAACCGGAATCTATGATCGATGACACGGGCAGGAGGCTTGAGGATATGGAGGAGACAATGAAACTCCTAATGGATTCTCATTTCCCACCCGGTATATCGAATAACATAGATGAACCGATATTGGAGGGAGGGGAGGGTAACACGGAAATAGTTATTACAACTGACATGGTTAAAGGGGCAATCAAGAGCTTTGCTCCCTATAAAGCTGCAGGGCCGGATGGAATTTTCCCGGCACTTTTGCAGATGGAGGCGGGACTAGTTTCCGTACATCTGTCACAGATATTCACTGCATGCTTAAAATTGGCATATACCCCAGTTAAATGGCAGGATGCAAGGGTAATATTTATACCCAAACCAGGGAAACCTAGCTATGCGACACCTAAGTCCTATCGACCGATAAGTCTTACGTCCTTCCTACTTAAAACCTTGGAACGGATAGTCGATAGCATGGTTAAAAGCAGCATACCATACAATGACCTTAAATATAAGCAGCATGCTTATGTAAAGGGACGATCGGTGGAAACCGCTTTAAATGAAGTTGTCCACTACATAAGTGAATCTTTCGATAGCAAACTGTATACACTGGCAGTATGCATTGACATCGAAGGCGCTTTCAATAACGTGCACACTGATACCCTTATCCAATCCCTAGACCAGTTTTATGTTGACCGGGTGCTCCGTAACTGGATCAACTACATGCTAAGGAACAGATGGATAAGCTGCGAGATGTACGATATAACTATCAGGAAAAAGGTATTTCGCGGTATACCACAGGGTGGCATTTTGTCACCTTTACTCTGGGTCACCACGATTAATAGCCTCCTAAGGACCCTAACCGAGAAAGGACTTAGACCTGTCTGCTATGCAGACGATGTCGTAATACTTTTAAAGGGAAAGGATCCAAATTACTTGTGTAGAAGAGCTGAGGAGGCTCTGAATACGGCCTTGAGCTGGGCTCAACCGAGAGGCCTCAATGTTAACCCGGCGAAGACGGAAATCTGTCTTTTCACAAGAAAGACAAAAATTTCTACATATACTGAACCTTGCTTCTTGGGCAAGAAGATACCGGTGACAGACAAAGTTAAGTACTTAGGTGTAATACTTGACCGGAAATTAAAATGGAGACACCACATAGAGGATAGGATCAACAAGGCACATCGGTGCTGGGCGATATGTAGGAGAACCATAGGCATGAAATGGGGTCTTAGTCCTACTATGACAAATTGGCTTTATAAAAGTGTAATTAGACCAATTCTAGCTTATGCTTCAATAATCTGGTGGACTGCTTTGGACAAAAAGTGTAATATCAAACTACTACAGGGAGTTCAGCGTACATGCTGCTTGGGTATAAGTGGTGCCATGTGTACTACTTCAACCAAGGCTCTGGAAACGTTGCTAGATATTCCACCCATTGAAACATATATAAGATATGAGGCGGCGCTTACAGCCGAACGGCTCTTTACTTTAGGCGAACTGGCCAAAAACGGTTATAGGACACGTCATTAATGTATACTGGACACATTGGAAGGTTATACACATTCATCGGACGTGCCTGATCGCATACCAGACACTGAATATGTCGGAAACTTTGAAACGCTAATCCCAGATAGAATGTCTTGGTCAAGCGGAACATTAGAGCAAATACCAGTAGGAATCCGTTGCTACACGGATGGCTCTAAATTAGGGGACAAAGTGGGTCTGGGGTTCTATATTGAAGACCCAGAAACAGAAATATACCACCGTTTACCTAATCATAACACAAGCTTCCAGGCAGAAGTACGAGCAATAACGGAATGTGTAAATTGGATTAGAATAAATATGGCGCCCACAGGGCTTAATATATTTACCGACAGCCAGAAGGCAATTTGTGCGATATCAGGTGATAGAATTAAATCTATGACCGTATTGGATTGTAAGAAAGCTTTAACTGAATACTCTCCCAGAGGTAAGGTTCACATCATATGGGTACCAGGCCACTCGGGAGTAGCCGGCAACGAAAGGGCGAATGTAATAGCTTTAAAGGGAAGGGAGCTCGATGTAGTTAACCTGACAAACGCAAAACCATTCGACGCAACAAAAGCTGAATTAAAAATATGGATGAGAGAATCCCATAAGGCCTCTTGGAATAATGAAACGGTGGGTAGAACCACAAAGATTCTATGGGGTGACCCTGATGAGAGCAAGACGAGAAATCTTCTCAAAATGAGCAAGTCTGAGGTTAGTATGATGGTACGTATTCTCAGTGGACACACAGGATTACGAGCACATCTATACAAAATTGGACGTGCGAATTCAGACGAATGTAGAGCATGTGGAGAGGACAGTGAAACTCTGGAGCACTTTCTTTGCCATTGTCAGGCATTCGTCGAAGTTAGATCCAAGTATCTTGGAAGTGATGTTATTCCAGAAATAACATTCTTAACCAACACCGATTGGAAGATTCTTAGGAATTACGTCCAGGAAACTGAGTTTCTGAACATGGAAAAATAATACATTCAGTGAACAATTTTTTTTTTTTTTTTTTTTTTTTTCTTGAATTGGAGCGCACAACAGGCCCGATAGTGGCCTAGGTGTATTTCTTCGGATTTGATGTAGTATACATCCTCCTATCAACCTACCTACCTACCTACCTACCTATATGGGGGGTAGAGTCAATTATGGACCGATCATTATAAAATTTTACAAAAATATTAAGGTTCCTATAAAATATGTTTATGTCGAATTTCATCGCTATAGCTGCTTCTGTTAGTCAGTTACGAGCGTTAAAGTCATTTTCTGAAGGGGACCTTATCAGATCGGTCAATTATGGACCGATCTTTATAAAATTTTACAATGATATTAAGGTTCCTATAAAATATGACCTTGTCGAATTTCATCGCTATAGATGCTTTTTTAAGGCAGTTATGAGCGTTAAAGTAATTTTTTGAAAGGGACCTTATATGTGGGGTAGGGTCAATTATGGACCGATCCTTATAAAATTTTACAAAGCGATTTAGGTTTTTATAGAATATGTTCATGTCGAATTTCATCGCTATAGATGCTTCTTTTAGACAGTTATGAGCGTTAAAGTCATTTTCTGAAGGGGACCTTATATGGGGGGGTAGGGCCAATTACGGACCGATCCTTATAAAATTTTACAAAAATATTAAGGGGCCAATAGGACATCTTTATGTCGAATTTCATTACCATTTTCAATACCAAACAAACTGGACTCTATCGTGTTTTCAACAGACAGACGAACGGACAAGGCTAGATCGTCTTAGAATTTAATAAGGATCCAGAATATATATACTTTTATGGGTCTTAGATGAATATGTCGATGTGTTGCTAACGGAATGACAAAAACAATATACCCCCATCTTTTTTGATGGTGGGTATAAAAAACTAATTTAAAGGAACTAAATATTTATAGAGTGATGGTTTTTTGAAGCTAGGTACATTTTATTTTGCTCACAAAACCTACAATTATTTTATTTTTTGATGCGCCTCAGTTTTACATTAAATTATTATACTTTCAAATGGTGACAATTTTGACGGATTTAGAGCATCATCCATGATGTACCTTGGCAAAATGTGTTTAGATAAAAGGGACGTTTTTATCATTATCTTCTATTTATCTGTCTATTAAATGTTTGTATAAGTCGCTTTTGTGATATATAAAACCACAAAAATAAAAAAATTAAATTTTGCAACATTTTTAAAAAATTTATAAAATTTTCGCATTCGAATATTTTTGCAGGTTCCTCCAATTTTATATTTCAAAATAAAAAAAACTCAATTTACCCAATAATTCAAATTATTTCCTTTAATAAGTGCGAATGTGCCGCTCCAAAAACTGATATTTTAAACAAGTAAGAAAGTATAGTCGGGCGTGACCGACCATATGATACCCTACACCAGTTATGAATATTAAATGTGATTTATTTTTCATAATAAGCATTTATCTTCTATTACCTTGTTTCGATACATTTAAGCAATTTATGGATGAAAAACTAATTTTCTGAAAGAGGCTTTATATGGGGGCAAATATGGACCAATTTTAAAGAAGTAAGAAAGTATAGTCGGGCGTGACCGACCATATGATACCCTACACTAGTTATGAATATTAAATGTGATTTATTTTTCATAATAAGTTCCGATACATTTAAGCAATTTATGGATGAAAAACTAATTTTCTGAAAGAGGCTTTATATGGGGGCAAATATGGACCAAATTTGCCCCTAGCAAATTTGTGAATATATTTATATTTACATAATGTTTTATTGTGCTGAATTTCATCGCGATATTTGTGTTTATAAGTTAATTTTGGACATTCAAGTAATTTTCTGAAGGGGACTTTGTATGAGAGCTGGGGTCAAATTAGTCCCGATCTCTATGAAATTTGGCAAGGTCATCAAGGCTCTAATAAAACTTAGTTGTGCCGCTTTTTATCAATATACAGGTATTTTTAATATAATGAGCTCAGAAGCCCTTTTCGGGGGGTTCTGTTGTATGGGGGCTAGGTAAAATAATGGACCGATTTTAACCATTTTCAATAGGCTTCGTCCAAAAAAAGAGTGTGTGCCAAATTTCATCTAATTATCTTTAAAATTGCGACCTGTACCTTGCGCACAAGGTTTACATGGACACCCACCAGCCAGGCAGACGGACAGGCAGACATAGCTTAATAGACTCAGAAAACGATTCTAAGCCGATTGGTATACTTTAAGGTGGGTATAGGACGAATATTTTTGTATGTTACAAACATCAGCACAAACCCACTATACCCTCCCCACTAAAGTGGTGTAGGGTATAAAAATTACGTAAAAGTTTTCTAACTTTTGTGACGAATATTTTTGTATGTTACAAACATCAGCACAAACCCACTATACCCTCCCCACTAGAGTGGTGTAGGGTATAAAAAATTACGTTAAAGTTTTCTAACTTTTGTGGCTGTTGTACCGATCTACTATTATTACCATACTGTGTGTAATTACATCAGCTAACCACTGTTTTCTCAATTTCAGTATTTTATTAAGGGGCGTCAGAGTGCAGTCAAAAAAACTTAAAAAAAAATCAAAATTGAAAAAAACCTGGTAACAAACAAGTTCTGGTACGTAAAGCGATGTCACACGGATAAGCTTATAAAGACTTTGTCTCCTAAGTGTCGGGGGAGTTTTCCCGTTTTTCCTACCGAGCGGGTCTCCGGGTGGCGGATAGGGGGTGGCGATGGACCATCTGTCCTCTACTAGTTTTAGTTGACTCAAGCTGAGGGAGGGCACATTGTCCACCACCTGGGAATATTATATTCCCCGCGGACCAAAAAACTGGAAAAAAACATGGAAAATAAAAAGATGAAAGTTACGGTGCAGGGCCTAAATAACCCAGTACCGGCGGCAAGTGTTGATACACTCGCGAGTCACGTGTCGTCATCATCCTGCAATCGTGAGCAAAATACTACTGCGGAGGTGGGTACCTTGGCCTCCGTGGCGGACAATGCGTCAAGTGTACAGCATGCCAATGGCAGGGGACAAGCCCTTATGGATTTCCTTAATACTAAAGACTTGATCACATCGAACTTAGGTAATAAAACTACCTTCGTCAATAGAATCAGAGAAGAAGTATTAGATATAACTATATGTTCAGAAGAGCTTATAAACGAAATATAGGATTGGAGAGTTTCGGACGAGCACTCCTTTTCTGACCATCGGTACATAAGATTCAAAATACTATGGCCGCCACCAAAGCCGATAAAGTTTCGGAATAAGTCTAAAACTAATTGGACAATGTTCGGTTCCTAACTAAAGAACCGTTTATGTCAGGACACTTTTCAATGTCGAAATAAAGAAGACATAGACGTCAAACTAGAAATGTTCACTAGTTCCTTGGTTGAATGGTTCGTGGACAGCTGCCCTCTGCGAGAGCGGAGATATGCCCAGGAGAAACACTGGGTAACCGGGGAGTTCCGGAACCTTGGTAAGACTCTTCGCAAATTATTTAACCGGGCACGGCGTAAAAAGACCGCAGTATACTGGGATGAGTATCGTATCGGTGAAAATAAGAAAATTTTTCGTAAAGCCAAACGAGACTCCTGGAAACTTTTCTGTGAACAGGTAGACAGCGTAAATGACGTATCGAAGATAAAAAATTCCTATCCAAAACTCATGTCCAACCGGAATCTATGGTCGATGATACGGGCAGGCGGCTGGATGATATGGAGGAGACAATGGACTCTCATTTTCCACCCGGTATATCGAATAACATAGATGAACCAAAATTGGAGGAAGGGGAGGCTAACACGGAAATTGTAATTACATATGGTTAAAGGGGCAATCAAGACCTTCGCTCCCTATAAAGCTGCAGGGCCGGATGGCATTTTCCCGGCACTCTTACAGATGAAGGCGGGACTGGTTTCCGTACATCTGTCTCAGATATTCACTGCATGCTTTAAATTCACATATACCCACTGAGGAGGCTCTGAATACGGCCTTGAGTTGGGCTCAACCAAGAGGCCTCAATTTTAACCCGGCATAAACGGAAATCTGCCGTTTTACAAGAAAGACAAAAATTTCTACGTATACTGAACCTTGCTTCCTGGGCAAGAAGATACCAGTGACAGACAAAGTTAAGTACTTAGGTGTAATCCTCGACCGGAAATTAAAATGGAGACACCACATATAGGATAGGATCAACAAGGCACACCGGTGCTGGGCGATATGTAGGAGAACTATAGGCATGAAATGGGGTCTTAGTCCTAATATGACAAATTGGCTTTATAAAAGTGTAATTAGACCAATCCTAGCTTATGCTTCAATAATCTGGTGGACTGCTTTAGACAAAAAGTGCAATATCAAACTACTACAGGGAGTTCAGCGTACATGCTGCTTGGGTATAAGTAGTGCCATGTTTACTACTTCAACCAAGGCTCTGGAAACGTTGCTAGATATTCCACCCATTGAAACATGAGGCGGCACTTACAGCCGAACGGCTCTTTACTTTAGGCGAACTGGCCAAAAGCGGTTATAGGACACGTCATCAATGTATACTGGACACATTGGAAGTTTATACATAATCATCGGACGTGCCTGATCGTATACCAGACACAGAATATGTCGGAAACTTTGAAACGCTGATCCCAGATAGAATGTCTTGGTCAAGCGGAACATTAGAGCAAATACCAGTAGGAATCCGTTGTTACACGGATGGCTCTAAATTGGGGGACAAAGTGGGGCTGGGTTTCTATATTGAAGACCCAGAAACAGAAATATACCACCATTTGCCAAGCTTCCAGGCAGAAGTACGAGCAATAACGGAATGCGTAAATTGGATTTGAATAAATATGGCGCCCACAGCGCTTAATATATTTACCGATAGCCAGAAGGCAATTAGGGCGGTAACAGGCGATAGAACTAAATCTACGATCGTATTGGATTGTAAGAAAGCTTTAACTGAATACTCTCCCAGAGGTATGGTTCACATCATATGGGTGCCAGCCCACTCGGGAGTAGTCGGTAACGAAAGGGCGAATGTAATAGCTTTAAAGGGAAGGGAGCTCGAGGCAGTTAACCTGACCATTCGACGCAACAAGCTGAACTAAAAATATGGGTAAGAGAATCCCATAAGGCCTCTTGGAATAATGAAACAGTGGGTAGAATCACGAAGATCCTATGGGGTGAGCCTGATGAGAGCATGACGAAAAATCTCCTCAAAATGAGCAAGTCTGAAGTTAGTATAATGTTACGTATTCTGAGTGGACACCCAGCACAAAATTGGACGAGCGGATTCAGACGAATGTAAAGCATGTGGAGGACAGTGAAACTCTGGAGCACTTTATTTGCCACTGCCAGGCATTCATCGAAGTTAGATCCAAGTATCTTGGAAGTGATGTTATTCCGGAAATAACATTCCTGACTAACACTGATTGGAAGATTCTTAGGAATTATGTTCAGGAAACTGAGTTTATGAATCACTGAAAAATAATTCATTCAGTTCCTTTTTTTAGGTGTATTTCTTCGGATTTGATGTAGTATACATAATCCTATCAACCTACCTACCTACCTAAGTGTCTATAGTCAGTACAATAAGAAATATTGTCCAAAAGTTCAAAGCTATGGACCAAAAAATAAGAAGAAGGTGAAAAAATTATTTATTGACACACGTTTTTTTTTAAATTTGTAAACTTCCAAAACCGATTACATTTAGAAATGAAGACCTAGAGTTTTACAATTTTGCAATTTTAGGCTGGAAGTCTTATGTATATACTTTGATATTTGATCATATACCCTTTACCATAATGTGTTTAAAATAAGGTTAATTTAATAAAATTAAAATTTTTTCCAACTCGACAACAACAACTTACGCCAAAAGAAACAAAACATAAAAAACCAACAAAATACGCAAAGTAGTAAAACCAACATACATCACACGTACGCTATAATTATATTAAAATGCGTACGACGCATATTAAGCAAGATATTCACCAAAAAACAGATTTTTGTAACCTTTCACCTCTAATATCTCGCTTAACGCACACGATATTTTCGGTGACTTTTAATCCCTTACTAATTATTATGAAGAGAAGCTATGTGCCAATTTTCATGTAACTATGTAAAATTCCCCAGATTGCTCATTTTTTTGCTTCTGGTCCTATGTATATTATTATTATTTTTTTTTTTTGTAATTTAAAGGTTTTGGGACGAACTCTTCGAGTGGATCATGTTGCCGATTACAAACCACCTAAAGAAAATAATAAAATGGATGCCGAGACGTTACAACTTTATATGGAAGGATGTGCCCCTAAACCTCATTTATTGAATAATATAAAAACTTCAAATGGTAAAAAATCAAGTTCTAACTGAATAATATTACTTTTACTATTTAAGTTAAATAAATATTGTAATTAATATGACATATTTTGTATAAGTAATACATAACTTTTAAAAACGATGTCTTCCGATCTGGAGCAAAAAAAAAAAAAATAAAAGAAAATAGGTCCGTTTTGGAAAAAAATCAAATTAATTTTAATTTTACAAAAAAAAAAAAAAATATTTTTTCCCAAAGATTGAAAAATCTAAACTTATTTGGAACAAATTTTTGATAAGAAAGTGTCTGATAAGGGTGGTGGGCGACCTCCAAGTACGACATTTATGCGGTATCCTGCGACTGCGGAATTGATGCGTCTCTATGAATATCGTTTAAAGCTGCCATGTACGAGGTCTGATCTATTGGTTCATGCACATAACTGCGTATGTTCTCCTCGTATATACGAAGTTCCTTTCTGATATGCCTCGGTGGAGTATACAACTGTGTGTTGTTAAAGTTGGGATGGCTCCTCCAGGTGGTAAAGAGTGTTGCTGACGGCTTAACTGGTGGTAGTTGCAGGTTAAGCGCAGTGAAGAACTGATGCATTTCGTTGAGATAACTATTCACATATAACCACAAACTTATAAGTCGCCATGATTGTACAGTAGGGTTAAAATAAGGCCCTATTACTACGTGGTACCCAGTAGATTTCTAATAACGAAAACTTTTTTCTCAGGTCATTTTGGTGCAAAAACCTCCCGCGACAAATCGATTTTCTGAAAACTTTCACAAACAATTTTACATGGATATCGAAAACTTTAAACCATTTCCGCGGAAACTTTTTTAACGCTCGGGAAAAAGTGACATACTTTTTCAACGTACTTTTTTATACTCTTATGTGAAAATTATAGGGACGAATAGGAAAGCCGAGGTCTGGCTTATCATGTTTTTTTGGCCAAAACTATAAAAATACTTTTTTTTACATTGAAAACTTATTATGTACAGATAAATTTGTGATAGGTTTATATAAGATTCAGATCAATTAAGGTATTGGAAGTAATTTAAAATTTTTTATTTTTGAAACAAAAACAAGTTAGAGTGCTATATTCGGCTGAGCCGAATCTTAAATACCCTCCACCAGATACTTTTATGATAATACTTTTTTAATTGATCAAATATTTGCAGAAATAAGTTTTCTCATGTCTTAAATAGAAAAACCCCAAGATTTAAACAGCTTTAATCTATTACAATTCCAAGATTTAAGATATGCTTTAGCGATATTTAATAAAGAAAGATGAAAGATTTAAGGATTTTTTTAAGATTTCTAATAACGAAAACTTTTTTCTCAGGTCATTTTGGTGCAAAAACCTCCCGCGATAAATCGATTTTCTGAAAACTTTCACAAACAATTTTACATGGATATCGAAAACTTTAAACCATTTCCGCGGAAACTTTTCTAACGCTCGGGAAAAAGTGACATACTTTTTCTACGTACTTTTTTATACTCTTATGTGAAAATTATAGGGACGAATAGGAAAGCCGAGGTCTGGCTTATCATGTTTTTTGGCCAAAACTATAAAAATACTTTTTTTTTTACATTGAAAACTTATTATGTACAGATAAATTTGTGATAGGTTTATATAAGATTTATATAAGATAAGATTTCTAACGCTCGGGAAAAAGTGAAATACTTTTTCTACGTACTTTTTTATACTCTTATGTGAAAATTATAGGGACGAATAGGAAAGCCGAGGTCTGGCTTATCATGTTTTTTGGCCAAAACTATAAAAATACTTTTTTTTTTTACATTGAAAACTTATTATGTACAGATAAATTTGTGATAGGTTTATATAAGATTCAGATCAATTAAAATATTGGAATTAATTTAAAATTTTTTATTTTTGAAACAAAAACAAGTTAGAGTGCTATATTCGGCTGAGCCGAATCTTAAATACCCTCCACCAGATACTTTTATAATAATAATTTTTTAATTGATCAAATATTTGCAGAAATAAGTTTTCTCATGTCTTAAATAGAAAAACCCCAAGATTTAAATCTGTTACAATTCCAAGATTTAAGATATGCTTTAGCGATATTTAATAAAGAAAGACGAAAGATTTAAGGATTTTCAAAATACATATATATATAATGCGGTTGAAGTGCTTTTAGGGGCAGGACCTAATATGGGAGATATGACCAATTATAGGCCGATCGTAAAAAATTCTTTAAGCTAAATTTCTGTACATAAAAGCTATATTTCAGTCAAATTTTGTATCTATATCGTAATTTAGTAATAAGTAATATGTGTTTAAGTGATTTTCTGAAGGGAACCTTGTATGGGAGCTATGGCCAATGTTCACAGTAATGTTTCTGTATGTGAGAGCAATACTTGTACCAAATTTTATATGGATATCTTAATTTAGTAATAAATTATGTGCGTTCATTAATTTTCGGGAGGGGACCTTGTATGGGATCTATGTCCAATTATGGACAGATGCAGAAAATTTTTTCTCTAAATGAATTCCGTTGACATAAGATTTTAATTTGTAAGGTTTTGTGAAGATATCAACATTCTGACGGAAGTTATTAACAAAATACTAATTTTCCGGGAATATGTACTTTTGTATGGGAGGTATATGAAATTGTGGACCGATTCCGGCAATTTTCAGCAGGAATCAAGCTCTTGGGTAGAAACAAATGTATGATGATTTTCATGGAACTATCTTGCATAGTTTTCGAGAAGATTACATCAGAATGTGTAAAAAATGATTATTTTTTTCGGAGTTGTTTTAAATTTTGAATCATAACTTTTCCCGATGTGAACCGATTTTGCTCATTTTCAATACCAAACTGCCTAGGACAATAGTGAATCTTTTGGTCGAATTTCATTAATTTATTTAGTAAATAGCGTTCTTGCCGAACGTATGTCTGGCAAAATCGACCAAAATATTTTCGAATTGTACGAATTGTGAAAAATTTCATCCTAAGCTCCTTATTTTAAATTATGTACTTATTTTTATGGGTTGATTATGGATTGCAACCAAACTTCAGTTGAGTTGCCAGCTGTCAACGCAACTGACATAAAACTTGGTATTATGAACGGCAACTTTCGTTAGTTGCCAAAAAGTTATCGATATTGTGCCATCTATGGTTATTTTGATAGACTAGCAACTTAAAATGTAAAACAATAAAAAATATGGATAAAATTTTAAATAAAAGTTAAATTTGTGAAAAAAAAAAATTATACAATAAATTCGAAAATTTTGTTTTTAAAGAGTTTTTAAAATCATGGTCATTCAATATGAAAAGTTTCCGGACACGCCAAAAAATGGTACAGACCCATTAAAAATTACACGGCTCCAATAAAAATGAAACGGATCCATTGATCAACATTATTTAACAATAAAATATTTTTTTTTACAAAATTCCACACAATTGCTTTAAAAAAAATTTCAGTAACTACAAATTTCTAGTTGCCAATTTGTTAACTGAAATTTGCAGCTGCCGGTTGCACTCTGTAATTTTATTTTGGCAACTGACAACTTAACTGAGGTTCAGTTGCTACCGTTTTTGCTCTTTATTCTCTTAACTTTTAGCTTCCAAGTACGCAATATTTGCTGAAAAAAAGTGAACATTTGAAGTAACAGTAAATTTATGATTTTTATTGTGTTTTTAATTAAAGTTTCTTTAAGAAATTAAGCAAGTTTCTTTAAGAATAAAGCAATATATAAGTATATATAAGTATATGTATATATATATATATATATATATATATATATATATATATATATATATATATATATATATTAGGCTTCGTTACAACTTTTTAGAAGGTTTTTGTTTCAGTGATTACTATGCTGTAATAATTTTTTCAAAATTTCAACTCCTTCCTCTGCATATCTGAGCCGGAAACCACTGATTTTGAGCGACATTTTTTACAGAGCAGAAACTGTAGAATTTATAGGAAATCATGCTCTAATAATTGATTTTATAGGAAAAATCAATAAGAATGACCTTAATTTCACACTTTTATAACGCTTCAAAAGTGCATTTAGTATTATCCAAAAATGCACTTTTTTTCAAAAAATATTTCAAAAAAATTTTTTCTTTTGCTCTTATGCATTTATAGTGCATCAAAATTCTGTCAAATTATATATCTTATATATCTTAAATTTTCCTCTAGAATAGTATACTAAAGTCAGATTTGAAATATGTACAGCAGTTTTCGGACTATAAAAAATGTCGCCCAAAATCGGTATTTAGGCCGCAGATATGCAGATAAAGGAGTTGAAATTTTAACAAAATAATTACGCCAATATTAGCGCTGTTCCAAAAACTGTCATGAAAGGTATGATATCATACAACTTTCAAAGTATTGCGTGAGAGCCTAATATATATACATATAGAGATATATATATAGAGAATAGAGGGAGATATAGATAGATGTAGGATAGATATAAGAGAGAGAGAGAGAGAGAGAGAAGATAGATAGAGAAGAAAGATAGACAATAGAGAGAGAAAGAACAGAGATAGAGATACATATAAGAGATAATAGACTATAGAACTAGTAGAGATATATATAGACTATATAATATATACATATATATATATATATATAATATTTATATAAGATATATATATATATATATATATATATATTATATATTATAAAGGAATTTAAAAATATATATATAATTTTACCTGTTTGAATAAATACTTATAATAAAATATTTTGTACACAATAACTTGGAAAAAATCCACTTTTAGACATCCGAAATTTGGGGCCAATTGGCTCCGGAAATATAGGTGGAACAGTTTTTCTCAGTTCATTACTACGAAATATTTTTCCCACTTATAGACCCGGATTTTGGATCTGGTGGTCATTGAACCTTCCAACTGATGCATTAGATGTTGAATTTTTAACTTTTGAAAAAGAGTTGTTATTTTTAAATTAATGCGATATGATTGGATTTGGCCATTTTGAACACAGTACGTTCTTATAATCCGAAATTTAACTCCGATTTCTTAATACTTACAACATATACTTCAAAATTTTGATAATTTCATATAATTCCTTTAATTTAAACAGGTTTTTCAAATCCTTCGATTTCCAAAGTATACAGAAATGTTACTAATCATACCTTGCATTTTATTTGTTCTGGCAACAAATTAAGACGTATCCTTGTTCAAAATTGTTCAATTCGTATTCATACCACTAATTGAGTCTGATTTAATATAAAAATCTTATTATTTTGGACAATGACCAATTTCGGAACCGATATGTAGTGTTATTGAGTTATTGGCATGGTCAACATTTGACGATTATTGGTAGTATTTAGAAGTGTGTAATGGATGATTGGAATCAAAAAACTGGTTTTAATTAATAGAAACCAGTACAAGTACTAATAATTTCGCATTTTAAAAAATAAATTTTAGGAAATCAACATTAAACATCGAATTTGAACGCTACATCCTGTTAAAAACGACAATGGACCGAAATGGATTGCAATTATTGTAAAGAAATAATTACTTTAAAAGTTAAAATATCGTCTTCTAATGCATAATGAACACATAATGCATAATTCATAATGAACAAACAAGGGATATAATTGAATACCCGATCCAAAACTCCCGGGGGTTTAAATAGCAAGATCACCTTAAATATGAAAAAATGCTCCTATAAGTAATATTCAGGTCAATTACCAAAAATTTCAATTTTTAGGAACTGAAAGTGGATTTTTTCCAAGTTATATTTTATTATAAAGTAATTATATTCAAACAGGTAAAATTAAGTATTTGTGACGTAAATTTTGCACCTATTTAGCTTCACCTTAAATGTGAACTTAAATAACAAAAACATCCAGAAAAAAGTAGTGAATAATAATTATCATAATTGTTTTTAATAAATAAATGTGTTATATATATATATATATGTGTATATATATATGTGTATATATATATATATATATATATATATATATACGGCTGAACCGAACATTTGGAGAAATATGGGACCTTGCCATGTCCCATATGAATTAAATACAAAATTTTGTACATGTAGGAAACTACTATATTATTAAAATTTTTCATAGGTTACATTAAAGTCTAAATTAAAGTTTGGAAAATTTGCCGAACTTGCAATAATTTGCGTGGCATCTCCAAAATGTAAAAAATGTATATCTGGAAAACTATTATAGTTAGAATCTTAAAAATCGTAAAGTGTTTTTTTATATTCATTGATTTTAGGCTAGCAAAGCACATTGGGTATACAGTAGTTTTTGTTTATAGTCATCACTGTATATATATATATATATATATATATATATATAAAAACTACTGTATACCCAATACCCAATGTATACCCAATGTATATATATATATATATATATATATATATATATATATATATAAATGAATGTGTGTTTATTTCTTTGAAGTCTATGGACTCCTAAACGTCTGGACGAATTTTCTTCAAATTTTCACAGTGTCTTTGTATGTGAGTTTAGTGAATTAGTATTTCTGAGAAAATAAATAAGTTCGAGTCCTTAAATTTTGAAAGAGCCACTTTAGTACTTATTAATAACAATATTTTAGAAAAAAATGGCCGGACTTGCAATGGGGGCCAGATACCCCCATGTGAAATAATTAGAAAAATTCATATATCTGAGAAACTGTTACAGCAAGAACAAATTTGACATCTATGTGAATATTAGTGTAATAAATCTGAGGATTAGCAATAGGGGACGTGACACCACTATGTGATAAAAGACCAAAAATAAGAGTATTGTGGGCGTGTCACTTCATATATAGAGAAAATATTGAATTAGTATTTCTGAGAAAATAAATAAGTTCGAGTCCTTAAATTTTGAAAGAGCCACTTTAGTACTTATTAATAACAATATTTTAGAAAAAAATGGCCGGACTTGCAATGGGGGCCAGATACCCCCATGTGAAATAATTAGAAAAATTCATATATCTGAGAAACTGTTACAGCAAGAACAAATTTGACATCTATGTGAATATTAGTGTAATAAATCTGAGGATTAGCAATAGGGGACGTGACACCACTATGTGATAAAAGACCAAAAATAAGAAGACCCGTGTCTTCCAGTTTTTCCCAAAGTCATGCACTTTTTTAATTATAGGCCCCCAAATATTTGGGGCCTCGGTGTCATTTTTAAAAAATGTGAACATTTTCTCAGGCTTATATCTTGCAAACCGTTCGGAATTTTGATTTACTCTCTGAAGGAATGTTGTTGCTCTTATCACAAAGAACAAAAAATGTGAACATATGAAGTCAACAAAACGTTATCTTCATGATCAGAATCGCAAAAAGTGTTTTTTTTTTAATTTTTTTCCTTGTTCAGGACTATAAGCAGCAAACCGTTCAAAACTTAAGAAAACAATCAACTACAAAAATGTACCTAATAAACTCAATAAACAACTTTCTAGATCGTATGAACTTCCTAGTAATGATAGGTAAGTCGCAAAAATAAAAGGTTTCCTGAAAATTTTTTAATTTCATTTGTTTTTTCTTTACTTCAACATTGAGATACAATGTTGATATCTATCACACAAATAATAAAAAATTATTACTGTTATGTTTATAATGTTGATGGACCTGGACTTACAAGTCGCACTTTTTTAAGTTGTGGACAGAAATCGTCGTCCGAATCAGACTCTGATTCGAAACTTATGACGTCCACAGGCACGTTGCTTCCAGACTGTCTTGCATCTTCTTTACATACTTCATTAACATCATACAGGCTGATCTTGTGACTCCACCAACATACCTGTGACTCATGAATTAGAAAAGGAATGCAAAATAATATATCAATATTAATTGATATTACCTCAGCAAGCAAAGTTGTAGCTCTTGCCATAAAGAACAAAAATTTTGAACATATAAATCAAAAAACTTTATCATCAAAATCGCAATTTAAAAAAGAATCGATTTTCGACGCTCACATCAAGAGAGAGTTCAATTTCAATATGCAGTGTGAAAAAATTTATTTATTTTACCTGTTGAAATCATAAGTTCCGGATCAGAGTCAGATTCGTTGTTCTGGTTTTTGTCTTTGATAACTACGTAAAGAAACATAATTTTTTGAATTCAGTATATCGATAAAAGACCGAAGTGAATAAATATAATTAAAAAAGGAAATTGTTCATAAATATGTTTTCGTTCGTTGGTTTTGTACCCCAAATAAATAAGGACTTACGTATACAAAGAAGCCAACTACGCGATAGATCAAACCCAATGGAACTCTCAGATTCAGAGTAAGTAGTACATATTCATATTTTTACATGTAAAATGTATGATTTTTTTAAGGTTCCGCCGAAATTTTCGGGTTTCTAAGGAAGTTTTCCAAGACATGATACATACCTTTAATCCACATTTTACTCAAACTTACCGCCAAACCGCAATTCAACCAACCTTAAAGGTAGCCATATTCCTTAAATTTTTAGCCACTGGTAGTTACCAAAGGCCAGTGGGAAATGACTTCCTTGGCTGCGTATCACAGGCAACATTTTGTAGAATTCTGGACGAGTGTTTGTCAATTTTTAGCAACATATATTGTCCTAAAAAAATATGCTTGAAAATGACTCAAGCAGAGGAACAACACACAAAACTTCCAATTCATGAAAAGTTAAATTTTCCTGGAGTAATAGGATTTATGGATGGGACTCATATCCGGATTAAATGCCCAAGTAGATGTGCAGGACCACAAGGTGATACCGATCCCGGAAACAACGGGCAAATAAATCCGGAGTCATATTATAATAGGAAAGGATATCACAGTATAAACATGGCGTTTATACTGTGATAGTATGTAAACCAATCTTCTAAACCTTGAATATTGTTTACATAAATAAACTTTTAGATATGCGATGATAAGCTTTTAATTCGGTTTGTGGATGCTAAGCACCCTGGAATATATCAATAATTTTCATACAAATGGAAAAAGAAATTTTTGGTTATTGGGTATGTTTAAAAACTATTTATATTTATCTATTTATCTATCTATCTATCTATCTATCTATCTATCTATCTATCTATCTATCTATCTATCTATCTATCTATCTATCTATCTATCTATCTATCTATCTATTTATCTATCTATCTATCTATCTATCTATCTATCTATCTATCTATCTATCTATCTATCTATCTATCTATCTATCTATCTATCTATCTATCTATCTATCTATCTATCTATCTATCTATCTATCTATCTATCTATCTATCTATCTATCTATCTATCTATCTATCTATCTATCTATCTATCTATCTATCTATCTATCTATCTATCTATCTATCTATCTATCTATCTATCTATCTATCTATCTATCTATCTATCTATCTATCCTATCTATCTATCTATCTATCTATCTATCTATCTATCTATCTATCTATCTTATCTATCTATCTATCTATCTATCTATCTATCTATCTATCTATCTATCTATCTATCTATCTGTCTATCTATCTATCTATCTATCTATCTATTACAGGAGACTCTGGATACCCACTTCTACCATACTTGATGACACCTTTAAGAAATTGCACTAACCATCGTGAATAATTGTACAACAAAAGCCACATTCAAGCCAGAAATACTGTTGAACGTTGTATTGGTGTTCTTAAAAATCGATTTAGGTGCATTTTAGGAGAAAGGGGACTTCACTACGAACCGGAAAGAGTAATTAAGATTGTCAATGTATGCTGCGCAGTTCATAATGCTTGTATTAATTATAATGACGATCTCTCGGAAGATGTTGAAATACAGCACAATTTTGAATCTGATATGCCTGATGGTAACGCTAGTCCTATTGGTAATGAAATAAGAAGGAGTATTATAAACAATTTTTAAAAAATGCATTTTTTATAAATTTATTAATAACAATATATTAAAAAATAAATAACTAATTTCCAATTATTCTGAATTTAAATAATTAAAAAACTTTTCAGCCAAGACTGCTAACTTTTCAGTTGCATCAACCTGTTTCTCCTTCATTATTTCATAACAATCTCCGATTTATTCCATTAAATTCTTCTGCGTCACTTGTTCCCTTAGTAGGTCAATGGTGGAATCGGCATTTCTTTTTCTACCATATATTTCCCCTGATTTTTCCTTGTTGTTGGACCTTCGTTAAATGATATTGATTCTTCTAATTCCAATCCAAAAACTTTGCCAGCAGGAATAGCAGCACTCCGTATGTTTGCTACCTCATCTACCATTTCCTCTAAAGCCGTTAAAGTTTCGGACTGAAACGGTCCACCACCTGTGGGTATTAAAGATTTATTATTTGCAGCAATATTTCTTTTAGTTCTGCCCTTCAAATCCGACCAAACCTCAAAATATTTAAATATTACAACTAAAATTTTAAATTTTTAGTGAAATTTTATGTACCTTTTTCCACTCTACGACTTCTCTAGAAGGGGGACCAATGGCATTCAACTTTGAGCATATTTCAGCCCAAAGTGTTTCACTTTTACTTTTGTTGCCTCCAAAAATTTGCTTGTTGGAGGCAAGTTCCGGGAATTTTTTTAATTCGCTACACAACAGTTAAAATTGCTCAGTCGTAGTCTTCTTAAACCTTAAAAAACCATCGAAGTCCTATATGGACTTCGAGAGAGAGAGATTTTAGAACCTATAAGACCTTATATGGAGAGTAAAATCAATAATGAAATGATCATTAAAATTTTGTACAGAGATTTTGGTCCCTATGAAACTTATTTTAATGCGAGTGCTGTCCAATCAACATTATTATTATTATTTAAAGGTTATATCTGGAGATACTTGTACGGGGGCTTGATGAAATCATAGACTGATATTGCCCATTTTTCATACCAAACAAACCTTAACAGAGAATATTTGATTAAAGTTTTAGCCCACTAGCTCTTCCCATTCAGACCCTATTGTTCTTTTAATAGAGGGACAGACAATCGGAGTAGGTCGTCTTGAATCTAATGATTCATTCCGTTATAAACAGAATGACATTCATATATTGGTGGGTATTAAAATTATCATAATTTATGTACTTACGTTTTTTTCTCAATATTTTCCATTTTTTATTTTTTAATATTTCGGTATTTAATTTTTATTTTATATTTCAAATCACAGTATTGTTATATTTAAAAACTATGAAAAGTGTAGAAAAAATTGTACTGATTTTTTTTTTTTTTAATTTTGAAATTTTTTAAGCCTTGTAATACCTTAAATGATAGTAACGTATATCGTAGACAAAAACCTCGTCAAACAAACGAAAAAAATAATACGATTTAGGGCCAATCTTTAGGTGAAAGATTAGCGATTAAATTAAAATTAATCCTCGAAAGATGTTTTTGAGTACTCAATTAGTTAATTTTGTTTGCAAGTTTAAGCGCCCAATGGAGGTGGTTTAATCGTAAGCACGAAATGCAAAAGTGTAAACAGCTGATGCAAAAAAATTAATAAAATTTTTATAAATATAAACATTAAAATGTTCTATTTATTGATTAGTATAAATTTTGGACACTTGAAAATACATTTTTTTGTCTTTAATTTAAGATTTTATTAATTTTCATATTAAATTTACAATTGTCTTCTTCTTTTTTATAAAATATGCATTGTTTTGATAACAAACAGTGACGTTTTCTGTTGTTTTGTATGGCAACACTGCGAAGTTTAATCTTGTACTCAAAAACATCAAAGGGGATTAACATAAGATTAAATTTATTTTTAGATTAACTAATCTGATTATTAATTGGCATTTGATTACCATCTCAAAAACCCGCTCTTAGTGAATTGTAATTGTGACTGTTTACTATTTCCAAACGAAACGTTTTATCGAGAAAGTGAATTGGGCTATAAGAGCTTTTATACGTACCAAATTTTTTATATACATCGATTAAATATAATAAAAAAAGTTGAAAAACATGGAATATTACATAAATTTATGCTTCATTAATATTCGGTTTTTTCTTCTTACGAAAAAATTAATCACTGCAACTGTTCAAAAATTGTGTGAATAATGGACGAATTTATATTATGATGTTCAAATAAGCTCGTGTATCACGTGGAATCATTTTATAAACATTTTTTTATAAAAAAATCAATCGGTCGTGCGGGAAAAAAATCACCTTTAGAAAAAAGATTAAATTGTATTTTTGCATTATGAAAATTAAAAAAAGAAACCTATAAAAATATTGGTGAAATATTAAAAATGAAGCAAATTACTGTCGGTGATATTGTACAAAGTTATAAAAATGAAGGTCGTATTCATTTAAAGAAAAACGAGATAGCCTAAAAAGTTGACGGATATAGAAGAGTGTCTAAAACTTAGAAAAAGCAAGACAAATCCGCGTTAAGTACACCTAAAATTTTTTCTGAAGTGAAAGAGTAATTAATATAGACTGTTTCAGAAAAAACAATTCATCGAAAGATTTAAAGCCAGGGATGTAATGGTCGAGTGTCTAGTAAGAAGCCTATAGTAAAGAATAATGATGAACGTACCGACTAAAATTTGTGAATAAACGTCTCAAAAAAAGATTTAATTTGGTGGGACGTGGTTATATTTCTTTGATAACAGCGTATTTAATATATTTCAAGTGTCGGAAGAACAATGGTGTGTCGGAAACCAAATAAAGAGCTGAATGGAAAAAACGTTACTCCCATAGTAAACACGGAGGAGGATATGTGATGGTTTGGGGCTCTATATTATCAAATAGAGCCGGAAACCTAGCTTTTATCGACATTAACATGAACAAAGATTTGTATTTGACTATTTTGAGGGATAATTTAAAGCAATCTGCAGAAAATAAATTATACCAAGTTAACGACCCTAAACATCAAATGCATCTTGTCCTTGAATAGTTGCTTTATAATTGTCCAAAAGTGATTCAAACACTAGCCCAATCTCCCAACATGAATTCCATAGAAAATTTATGGAAGCATTTAGATTGGAAAAGTCGTACAAGTCCTATTTCTTTCCAAAATGAGCCCAAACAAAGACTGCAAGAAGAATGGGATAAAATCAGGGTAGCTTATTTAAAAATATTATCTCTAATATGCCAAATCGTCTATATGAAGTTGTAAAAAATAATGGCTAGTCTACCTAATAGTTTTATTTTTAAAATCAAATGTTAAGAAATTAAGTAACAAGTTAGAAAAAAACGAATATTAATGAAGCATAAATTTATGTAATATTCCATGTTTTTAAATTTTTTATTATATTTAATGGATGCATATAAAAAATTTTATGTGTATAAAATGCTCTTAATATGTACAACAATAAGTACAAAATATTTCTTTAAATACCTTAATTTAAAAAAAACGGAAATGTAAAAACCAATAAAATATTTTTTTATTGTTTAACATAAACACATTAATATTTGTATTTTTATTTTTGAATTCGTAGCACTTTTATCGACGTTAAAATTAACGTTTACTACTAATGTTTATAAATTTTAAATTTATATGAAATTGCCTTTGAACGTTAGCAACAAAACACAACTAATAAATTTTCCGACCCTATAAAGTATATATATTCTAAATCCTTATAGATAGCGAAGTCGATTAAGACATGTCCGTCTGTCTGTTGAAATCAATTTTCTGAAGACCCCAGATATCTTCGAGATCCAAATCTTCAATAATTCTATCAGACATGCTTTCGAGAAGCTTCCTATTTAAAGTCAGCAAAATCAGTCCATAAACAACGGAGATATAAGCAAAACCCTCTGAAAATTTCATAAAAAAGACAATTTTTTCATGCTTTGATAAATAAGCAACAACAACACTGCTTATTCATTGCGTTGTGTATTTTGTTTTTGTTTTTTTGAGTATTTCGTTTTGTGTGTTTGGATGGCTGTGTGTTTCATTGCCTTGTGTATATTGTTTTTGTTTTCTTGGTGTATTAAGTTTCGTATGTTTGAATGTATGTTGGTTTCATTGCGTTGTGTATTATGTTCTTGCTTTTTTGTGTATTTCGTTTCGTATGTTTGGATGTCTGTTAGTTTTACTGCCTTGTGTATTTTGTTTTTTGTGTGTTTATTTCATTTAGCGTAATAATAATGATATAGTCGGTAAAATAAAAATGATATAGTCAGTAAAATAAAATAAATTTAAATTTTATAAAATTTATTTTTTTAAAAAACACTATGGTGAAGGGTATATAAGATTCGGCACAGTCGAATATAGCACTCTTACTTGTTTTGACTTCATATGTTCACAATGTTTGTTCTTTGTGATAAGAGCAACAACATTCCCTTAGAGAGTAAATCAAAATTCCGAACGGTTTGCAAGATATGAACCTAAGAATATGATCACTTTTTTCAAAAATGACACCGAGGCCCCAAATCTTTGGGGCCTATAACTAAAAAAGTGCATGACTTTGGGCAAAACTGGAAGACACGGGTCTTCTTACTTTTGGTCTTTTATCATATAGTGGTATCCGTATATGGTTATTCATCCATGACTTAAAACATTGATAAGAGCAACAACATTTCCTCAGAGAGTAAATCAAAATTTCGAACGGTTTGCAAGGTATGAGCCTGAGAATATGATCACTTTTTCAAAAATGACACCGGGGACCCAAATCTTTGGGGGCCTATAACTAAAAAAGTTCATGACTTTGGACAAAACTGGAAGACACGGGTCTTCTTATTTTTGGCCATTTATCATATAGTGGTGTCCGTATATGGTTATTCATCCATGACTTAAAAAATTACACACGGTGTTATGAATAGGAGGTGTATAAAGTACAACAATTCGTATATCTGGGAAACTATTAGAGTTAGAACAACTTGGACATCCATGTGAACATTAGTGTAATAAATTGGCGGATTAAAATAGGGGGCGTGATACCTCTATATGAATTAAGTACAAAAATACATATATCTGAAAATCTGTTAAAGATGGAATCCCCAAATTTTGCAAGAACAACTTTGACATCCATGTGAACTATACCAGGTAGGAGACCTCAACTGTAGTACAAGTTGCTTTATAATCAATATGAACATTTGGTTTAAGAATAAGTCGACTAGAAATAGTGGGCGTGGCTCCTCATATATAAAATAAATACAAAAAGTAAATCTGGGAATATTTGTATAACAGCTATAAAGAATTTTATATGGGAATATGGTTTTTAGTGTAGCAAAGCACACTGGGTGAACCAACAAGAAAAAACCAAGTTGACTGACTGCTTAACGGATTTAAAAATATAATGGGTATTTTTACTCTGGATGTATTTTAATGCAATTCAAAATCAGTTATTAATGTTTTACTTTGTTATAATACATAATTTTTATCAATATCACGCTAAAAAATTGATGTAAATATTAAAAATTAATTCATAGTACCTTCTAGTTCATTATCAGTTAAACCCATGCATTTACTACTTTCTTTGCACGAAAATTACAAAAACAATTTGTAAAAACAACAACACAATTTGTAAACAAGAGAATTACTTACAAAAAACTCGTACACTCCAAAAAAATTTACTAATGCATAAGAATAAAAACAGTATTTTTAATACTTTTTTTAAACATTTTAAATAAAAAACTTTATCTATGTGAAGAAATATATATTTTTCTTCTCTTTGAATATGTTTAATCTGTAAAATTTACTATTTTACTTGTTATGAAATTTTATCATAACAAGCGTAATTAGGCAATATTTTTCTAAGTGTTTTTTAGTATTTTCTCACCACTACAATAACAGTTTCTTAGCGTCTCTCTTTCTGCGCTTGGCTGCTCTAGAGCAACGGTGGCCAGAAAGAGAATGTTTAAAACGCATATGTTGTAGTGTAAAATATGAAAGAGAACATAAATGAAAAAATGTATGTACGTATGTATGTATGTATGTATGTATGTATGTATGTATGTATGTATGTATGTATGTATGTATGTATGTATGTATGTATGTATGTATGTATGTATGTATGTATGTATGTATGTATGTATGTATGTATGAAGGTATTGATAGATATAGTTGTAGTTGTTTGTGTATGGTTAAATGTATCTATTCTAATGATTAACCGTCGATCGTTTAATCGATACAATTTAGGCGATTAATTGCTTGAACAAATGAAAATACAAACATAATTATAAATAACACTGTAAGTATGTCAAAATGACACAGAAAAACGCCGAGACACCTAAACTTAATTTTGGGCCATAGAATCAGATGGCGTACTCCGTTTTGAAAAGTTAGGTCAAAATCGGCAGATTTTGCATTTTGAATTTTGTACTGTCACTGAAGTAATTTTTGGTTTTATTACCTTATAAATATTAAAAAAAAATTTCAGTCATATACAAGTCGATATATACTAGAAAAAAATCGTTCAGTATTGAATAAAGCCAAATTGTCATTTATATCGTCACCTGAAATGCAAAAGGTTATAACAATCAAAAAATTAAAAAATATTTTTTTGATTGGAAATGGTCCACAATATCAAAACTCTTTATTAAATTGAAATTTAGAAAGGCGTAACAACAAATTATTTTTTTCCACAAGTACATAGCTCTTAAAAACAATATAATTGGGAATGTATTGGCACACGTATTTGTAAATATGTATGTGTTTATTGATGTTGGGAGTTTTAATTTTATTATGCCCTTTTGCATATAATAAATCATAAATATGATTTGTGGGTTATATTGTTTTGTTTGTTTACATAGATCTGAAGATTTTATGTTATAAATGAATTTTTGCATTACCATTTATAAATTTAGATATTTGGTTTTAATATAGTGTTTTCTTTAAAACGGAATTGGCCATGAAAAAAATAAAAATTTTGAAAAAGTGGTTTTGCAGTTTTCTATATCTGGTGACAATTAAAAAAGTAAATTTGCAAAAATATCAATTGATTTATATTTGAACACATTAAAAAATGAACGACAAGGATCGTAAGATATATAAAGAACACATTAACAAATTTTGTTTTGTATGCGGAAAGTATACACCGATGGAACATCTACAACGTTTAGTTTATGATGGACTTAAAGCTTATAACAGCTATTTTTTAATTACTTCCGCGGAAGAAATTAGAAATGTACATTACTAACATGTGTTAGTGCATTAAATAAATGGTGGAAATTTGGACGTAATTCGATGCCGATGTTCTTGCTTTAATGAAGGAAATGGGAATATGTAACTATAACCCCACTTCATGTCGCCTTTTTATTGATGCTTCAACTAGAAGTCTCAAAGTTGTTTTATTATTTGAAGATAATAGCATAAAACCTGTTCCATTAATGTATGCTATAGGAATGAAAGAATCCTATGACGCAATGAAATTAATTTTAAGTCGAATCAATTATGATAAACACAATTGGCGAGTGAATTGCGATTTCAAGGTACTTTCATTGTTGGCGGGAATGCAAAGTGGCTACACAAAATACATGTGTGTTTTTTGTAAATGGGACAGTCGAGCTAAATGCAACCAATACGAAAAACGTGATTGACCTACACGCGATGCACAAGTTGGTCAATTCAATGTCATTAATTCGCCATTGATTTCACTTGAGAAGATAATGCTGCGAGATCTCCATATAAAGCTAGGAATTGTAAAAAATTTTATAAAACGTTTAGTACGGATTAACGAAAACGTATTGCCTTACTTAAAAGATCATGTATTTCCAAAACTCTCAATTGAAAAAATGAAAGAAGGTAATTTTGTATAAAGAAAGTTGTAATTTTACCTTATTTTAATTTTACGCATTCCACTTTGAAAGGTGTACTCAATGGTCCCGATATTCGAAAGCTTTTTAAAGACGAGCATTTTAAGGAAATATTGGACAAATCTGCATTAAATGCATGGGACTCAATTCGTGCTGTGATAGAGAATGTATTATGTAAAAATCGCTCTCCAAATTATAGGGATTATATTGAAAACATGATGAAGTGTTTTGACGAATTTGAAGTGAAAATGTCGCTGAAAATTCATATGTTGCATGCACATTTTGATTTCTATGAACGACAAATGTCCACAGAAACAGATGAAACAGGCGAAAGATTTCATCAAACAATAATGGTTTTCGAAGATCGGTTCGCTGGGAAAAGGATAGACTCTATGCTTGCAGATTTTTGTTGGTCGATAGCAAACGAAAAGTAAAGTTGAACAGGCGATAGACTCTAAACAATTAAACAAATTCATAATAATGTCTCAGATTGACCAACAACTGGACCGCCTCCATTTGTTGAGACTTTCCATTCCTTATTTTATGAAAATGTTATATAAAATTAATTGTACGTAGAGTTTTTTTTTTGTGAAATAAAAGTATTTTAATTTATATACACCTATATAAATATATACTTGTGGAAATAAGCTAAATGTTGTTATGCTCATCTGAGTTTTATTTAAATGAATTCGCCATTTTTGACAATAGAATTCCAACAAAAATCAATTTAAAATTTTTTTGATGTCCAGGTAAACTAAAACATAACAAATCTTGATATAAGAAAATAAATATAAATATTATAATACATCTCTCAAAATTGTATGTCCTTTAAATCTTGAAGTCCTTTAGCAGGACCTTTTCTGTAAAACTTAATATCACAATTGCTACGGGTGGACTCTTGTTTCAACTTTATAACATCGTTTCAATGCAAGAATTTTTTTATATTTTTTTACAAGGTAATAAAATCAAAAATTACTTTAGAGGCAGTATAAACTTTAAAATGCAAAATCTCCCAATTTTGACCTAACTTTTCAAAACGAAGTATGTCATATAATTCTATGGCCCAAAATTAAGTTTACGTGTTTCGGCGTTTTTCTGTGTCATTTTGAAAGTTGAATTTTTACTTACAGTGTAATTATATGTCTAATAAATCTTTCATACATTCATTTGTAGTGGCTTTTGAAAATATTCTCTGTGTATCATTTCATAAAGAGAGCAACTAAATTAAATTGTTTTTGTTTTGTTGCTGAGAATATTTGTATTGCGTTTGTATAAGTGAGAATAACACATTGCCCGCAGGGGCATGTTTGGCCACCATTGCTCTAGAGGATAAGAATCCATGCATAAAATAGGATAGCTCTTTTGAGTGGAAAATTTGGCGTAAGTCGCTCTGTGTCACGATTTCTCCACAGGAAAAGCATGGAAAGGAAACACATAGTGGTCATCCATGGAAAACTACCACTCTTAAAGATCGTCAGATGATTAAATTGCTCAAAATCGGCCCACGAAGGATGTCAATGGCCGTTTCCAGTCTCGGGTGACTCTGTTGGAGTTCACAATTGTAATTTGCTTGGAAAATTATTCACAAACGAAACCCACATTAGTAGAGTCAACAAAAAGAACCGCCTTGAATTTGAGAAATGTTTTAAGCATTGGTCAGATGATGCTGTAAATGCTTGGCATATAATTGCAAAAATTTCGCTTCTTTCACCACGCCAAATTGTTCGTCATATCTAAACTGTTGACCGAAGAGTATGTCTTTGTCTTGGCCATCTCGTAAGAACTTTATGTCATCGGAGCCAAATAAATGTTACTTTCTCACGTCGTCACATAGGACCTTAACTCGCTGTTCACTTGATCAATGTTGCACAGTGGGGCAGAATCGAAATTTTTTGGAAATAAATCTGGCATTTCTAAACGGCTGATCCGATCGGGATAAAATTTGGCGTGAGCGTAGCCAAGGAGTATTCGAGTTTAAGTTTTGAAGATGACATGTAAAATTTTTAAACTCGTGCCATTTTTTTTTTCACCCAAATACAAAGATTTTTATATTTTCTGAAATATAGATCTTGAAAAAACATGCTTGGACATACTACTTATCTCTTATAATATCCGAGTTATAGGCATTTAAAAATTTAGTGATACAAAATTTACCATACCTTGGTCCGCCTTTTTTGAATACCGGGCGTAATTTTGGACAACAAAATTTCCAATAATATACAAAAAATTTCAGATCAATATCATTTACAGATCCAAAAATATACGTTTTTTAATTTAAAAATTCAAAAAATTTTTTTGCCAAAAATGTGTCTTAACTCTTTTATTAATAAAATAAAATTTTCTTTAAGAACATTTAACAATTTTATAGTTTTCTAAAAGGTATCTTTACGCAGAACGCTTTGGCGTAAAAAACTTGTCCTATTTTTTGAAAATGTTGCCACTGCGTCCTTCCGAATATGACCTATTTTTTATCAAAACTTCAACTTTGGGCGACATGTTCTAAAATCCCAAAGCTGGGATCAGAAAACTGAAAGCAGTTTTGGAAACCTCAATATGTTTTCTATTTATTCCAAAAGTATTTTTCCAGCCCTGAAAGAAATGTGGACCCTATGTGCAATTTGCATTTTCTTATTTGAAATGACAAATTTAACAAGCGTTGAAAATTTCATTGAGTTTTGTTCATAAATAAAGATTTTGTCATATATTACATATTTGTTTAATTTCTAAAACTATGATTTATATCAAAATTTTAATAGGGTCGCAGATAGCTACAACAATTTAGTCCATATTTATCCCTTAATATCTTTTTTTAGTTAGATATGGAAATTCTCGATTCTTTACAAAAATTTTCAAGCCAATATCTCAATTACATTCAAAAATATGTTCATTTAAACCTGTATCCTTTAATTTCATATTTTTCATATTCTAATATTAAATATGACAGAACATATTTAAATCTTATATTTACCTATTTTCTATTTGTTTGCTTATCCTTATAATTGAAAGGTCCTATTATGCTTAAATTTTCAGAAATTTATAACTATTTTTTACCTAAATCATTTCGTTCTGTTTCGTTTATGATCATGTAGGTAAAAATATACAGGTAATGATAATTTCGATTCATTCACTAATAAGAAATATCAATGACTGAATTACAGGTTATAGTAATATAGTCCTAAATGTTAATAGGTAGACAATTAGTAATTTTTTACTTTGGAATACCTGTATCGGAAATGACAAGAATTGGTATATAAGTAAACTTATCAGATTTTAAGTACCATATTTAATAAATCTACAATGAAGATTACATTAAAGTACGAAGAGTTGTGTTCCGTTTTATGGAGTGTATCTTCAAAAGGGCCAGAAAGAATTGAAGACATTTCAAATTATATAAAAACTACATATAGTAGAAAAGTAGACAAAACAGGCATAACAAAAATTGAAAACTTTTTGATGTAAAAAGTAAGTCTGTGGATGGAAATCAAAAGAAATTTCGATTAAAATTTTGTAGTTGGTTGGAAACTACTACGGAAATCTCAACTTACAACACATCAACAGGAGCGCCTTGCAAGTCATACGAAGACTTATGTTCAAGGTCAAAAAAAAGAGGGTCACACAAAAACTTTTTTCAATCTCAAATGAGGAAATTGCTGATACATTTAACGAAATGCTGAAAAAAGAAAACCAACCTATGGATGCCGTACATATTGCAACTATTCTTCCTAATGCATCACCAAAACGACTTAAGCGAATTGTGGAAAGTATACCAACTCCAACATCACAATCAAATTTTACTGAAGAGGAAGCAATAGCGCTTATATTGGAACTGGGTCTCAGTCGAAATAAGTACCAAATATTAAGGAAAGCTCTGCATGAAAAAGGACACAATATATTACCATCATACAAGGCAATCCAGGAAAAAAAAACAAACTATCCTACCATCACCTATTGCTGTTAATGATGTGGAAGCTTGTATTGATATATCATCTTTGCTCGAAAACACAGCATCAAGTATTGTGTCAGACTTTTCAGAAAACCAACTAAGGAAAATTCATAACTGTGATGTTGTGAAATTCATTTGAAGATATATGGATCAATACAACTCCGGGTTCAAAAAATTTTTGTAGACCCATTGGATTTGAATATATAAAGGAGTCAAAGAAAACAACAAAAGATTTAGTGCAATATTTAAAAGATGAAATAAATGCACTGGAGCCCATTTGCATAAAAATAAAGGAATTCTCTATTAACGTATCATATCAGCTAAGTTTAACAATGATTGATGGAAAGCAATGCCATAACAGAAACTTCTTCCTTCTGGAGATGCTCAATATGTAATGAGAAAAAGTCGCAATTCTCAAATATAAACAAAAGCAGAAGTATTAATGAAGAAGTCCTGTCTTTCGGAATTTCACCACTTTATGCCAGAATACAATTTTTGGATTACTTTTTACACATAGCATACGACCTCAAATATAGAAGTGTGCCAGAGAATCTTACTAAATCAACAAAAAATAATGAAGAATTGAAAGAACTGAGAGCTGCGGAAAAAAGCAGAATCCAAGAAGAATTTAAAGTTCAGATGGGATTAAACATCGACAAACCACTTCCAAGTTGCGGTAGTACAAATGACGGTAATACGGCGAGAAGGTTTTTTCGTGATTTTGAAATTACTTGAAAAATAACTGGAATCGACAAGGAGTTGCTTCGAAGAGTTAACACTATTTTAATGGCACTGAATAGTAAACATAAAATTAATGGAAATCGATTTGGGGAATATATATCTGAAATTTCTAAATTACTTGTATCTCTGTACCCATGGAGGGAACTAACACCAACAGTACACAAAGTATTGTGTCATGGTCAAATAATAATTGAATCGAATATTCTTCCACTTGGAGAGTTAACAGAAGAAGCCCAGGAAGCGAGGAATCGAGATTTTAAGCATGTTCAACTATTCAGCTCAAGAAAATGCTCCAGGCAATCACAGAATGAAGATATTTTTAATAGTTTACTTCTATCTTCTGATCCTGTTCTTTCAACTATGCGAAAAAGATGGATTTGTTATGAAACTCTATCATCTCAAAACAAGGAAGATTTAAAGGACTTATATTACCTTCTGGATATGTATACCGATATGACAGATTATTTTGTAGAAAATAAGTAGTGTTAGGAATTAATTATAAGTAGGTTGTAAGAATTAATTGTATTATGTTTAAGATAAACAGTTCAAATAAAAAAAGCTATTATACTATCTGATGATATTGTATTGAATTGTGTTTTATATTTCGGTGGGCGGGAAAGGTGGTTTGTGTGGGGTGATTTAGGTGTTGTTGTGCGTGGCTCATAATAAAATTATAATTTTTTTATTGTATATACAATGTTATAGTCTTTAATAAAATAATTAACTAAATAATTTTTAAAAATTGTCCAAATATTTTATTCAACACCAAATGTATGTTCTGTCATACTTAATACTAAAATATGAAAAAGATGAAATTAAAGGACACAGGTTTAAATGAACATATTTTTGAATGTAATTGAGATATTGGCTTGAAAATTTTAGTAAAGAATCGAGAATGTAGCTATCTGCGACCCTATTAAAATTTTGATATAAATCATAGTTTTAGAAATTAAACAAATATGTAATATATGACAAAATCTTTATTTATGAACAAAACTCAATGAAATTTTCAACGCTTGTTAAATTTGTCATTTCAAATAAGAAAATGCAAAAAAAAAATGAAAAGGTCAAAGGGCATCCCGCAATTCCCAAAAATAGGAATGAAAATCCCAAAAATTGGATTTTTTACTTTTTTGCCCATAGGGTCCACATTTCTTTCAGGGCTAAATGGTTAAAATATTATTTGTTTATTAAAAGAAATTTTTTATATGGATTTTTTATTTGGATTATTTCGAGATATTTACATATTTATTTAAACTTTTTAAAATTAAAAACAAAATTAAAAATTAGAATCTGAATTTAAGCATTCATCACTCAATGAATTATTTAAAGCTAAAAAATTGTTCATAGATTCATTTGTTAACATATACACACTTCTCTATGTCTTTAAGCGTTGTTATGGTATTTTTTTGTTTAGTATCTCTCATATTTGTGACTACCGGATCCGAGGATAGTAATACAAAACTCATTAAGTCTTTATTTGTATGTGACCGTGATGTTTTTCTAGTGTGGGATAAACGATCCATTTATAATATCTGTCTATACGAGATAATCTACATACATATTTAAGATACTATTTATAATTTAAAGTAATGTTTCAATTTGTTTCCAATATTAATGTAATACATAGGACAATGTTTTCTATTTTAATAAAATAAATCTACATATTTCTATTTTAATAATATAATAAATGAAAGAACATGCAACTTTTTTTTGTTAATTGTGTTTTTATTAAAAATATTTCATTTATATTTTACTATCTATTCAATTTAAATTAAATTTTGAACTTTTGAAAATAAAATTATCAAAAAATTTAATTTAAAAATATTCTAAATTTCTTTTTTAATTTCAATAAATAACTATATTATTTATTAGATACCCCAAGGGGTCTTTTAAGTCCCAATATCAAATTTTTGTTTTATCTCTGGAAAAAAGGAGAAAAATTTACAATTATGGCCAAAAATCGCCATTTTAATGATATTACATGAAAAGAGGGTACAAATTCCCCAAAATTGTGGACCAAATGGGCCAAAAATATATCCTTTCCGTGGATAGTAACCCCTTAAAACAATATTACGCATAAAAACCATTCGATTCTAAAATTTGTGTTGCGTATAATATGATCAAATATGAAATACAGGAAAAATTCGTATACTTTTGTGAGGCAATTTCAAGGACTTTTTTTTAAAAAAGCACAATTAATTTAAGTCAATGCAAATTTTTCAAATTTTAAAAAGCGTGATATCAAACATAAGGACTATCTAGACAATATAACAAATTAATTTATTTATTTTGCACACAAAATATATTATTAAATTTGGTTTCTTTTTATTGTTTACCCAAATTCGAATAATTATGAGAGACACTGTATGTGTTTATTGATGTTGGGAGTTTTAATTTTATTATGCCCTTTTGCATATAATAAATCATAAATATGATTTGTGGGTTATATTGTTTTGTTTGTTTACATAGATCTGAAGATTTTATGTTATAAATGAATTTTTGCATTACCATTTATAAATTTAGATATTTGGTTTTAATATAGTGTTTTCTTTAAAACGGAATTGGCCATGAAAAAAATAAAAATTTTGAAAAAGTGGTTTTGCAGTTTTCTATATCTGGTGACAATTAAAAAAGTAAATTTGCAAAAATATCAATTGATTTATATTTGAACACATTAAAAAATGAACGACAAGGATCGTAAGATATATAAAGAACACATTAACAAATTTTGTTTTGTATGCGGAAAGTATACACCGATGGAACATCTACAACGTTTAGTTTATGATGGACTTAAAGCTTATAACAGCTATTTTTTAATTACTTCCGCGGAAGAAATTAGAAATGTACATTACTAACATGTGTTAGTGCATTAAATAAATGGTGGAAATTTGGACGTAATTCGATGCCGATGTTCTTGCTTTAATGAAGGAAATGGGAATATGTAACTATAACCCCACTTCATGTCGCCTTTTTATTGATGCTTCAACTAGAAGTCTCAAAGTTGTTTTATTATTTGAAGATAATAGCATAAAACCTGTTCCATTAATGTATGCTATAGGAATGAAAGAATCCTATGACGCAATGAAATTAATTTTAAGTCGAATCAATTATGATAAACACAATTGGCGAGTGAATTGCGATTTCAAGGTACTTTCATTGTTGGCGGGAATGCAAAGTGGCTACACAAAATACATGTGTGTTTTTTGTAAATGGGACAGTCGAGCTAAATGCAACCAATACGAAAAACGTGATTGACCTACACGCGATGCACAAGTTGGTCAATTCAATGTCATTAATTCGCCATTGATTTCACTTGAGAAGATAATGCTGCCAGATCTCCATATAAAGCTAGGAATTGTAAAAAATTTTATAAAACGTTTAGTACGGATTAACGAAAACGTATTGCCTTACTTAAAAGATCATGTATTTCCAAAACTCTCAATTGAAAAAATGAAAGAAGGTAATTTTGTATAAAGAAAGTTGTAATTTTACCTTATTTTAATTTTACGCATTCCACTTTGAAAGGTGTACTCAATGGTCCCGATATTCGAAAGCTTTTTAAAGACGAGCATTTTAAGGAAATATTGGACAAATCTGCATTAAATGCATGGGACTCAATTCGTGCTGTGATAGAGAATGTATTATGTAAAAATCGCTCTCCAAATTATAGGGATTATATTGAAAACATGATGAAGTGTTTTGACGAATTTGAAGTGAAAATGTCGCTGAAAATTCATATGTTGCATGCACATTTTGATTTCTATGAACGACAAATGTCCACAGAAACAGATGAAACAGGCGAAAGATTTCATCAAACAATAATGGTTTTCGAAGATCGGTTCGCTGGGAAAAGGATAGACTCTATGCTTGCAGATTTTTGTTGGTCGATAGCAAACGAAAAGTAAAGTTGAACAGGCGATAGACTCTAAACAATTAAACAAATTCATAATAATGTCTCAGATTGACCAACAACTGGACCGCCTCCATTTGTTGAGACTTTCCATTCCTTATTTTATGAAAATGTTATATAAAATTAATTGTACGTAGAGTTTTTTTTTTTTGTGAAATAAAAGTATTTTAATTTATATACACCTATATAAATATATACTTGTGGAAATAAGCTAAATGTTGTTATGCTCATCTGAGTTTTATTTAAATGAATTCGCCATTTTTGACAATAGAATTCCAACAAAAATCAATTTAAAATTTTTTTGATGTCCAGGTAAACTAAAACATAACAAATCTTGATATAAGAAAATAAATATAAATATTATAATACATCTCTCAAAATTGTATGTCCTTTAAATCTTGAAGTCCTTTAGCAGGACCTTTTCTGTAAAACTTAATATCACAATTGCTACGGGTGGACTCTTGTTTCAACTTTATAACATCGTTTCAATGCAAGAATTTTTTTATATTTTTTTACAAGGTAATAAAATCAAAAATTACTTTAGAGGCAGTATAAACTTTAAAATGCAAAATCTCCCAATTTTGACCTAACTTTTCAAAACGAAGTATGTCATATAATTCTATGGCCCAAAATTAAGTTTACGTGTTTCGGCGTTTTTGTGTCATTTTGAAAGTTGAATTTTTACTTACAGTGTAATTATATGTCTAATAAATCTTTCATACATTCATTTGTAGTGGCTTTTGAAAATATTCTCTGTGTATCATTTCATAAAGAGAGCAACTAAATTAAATTGTTTTTGTTTTGTTGCTGAGAATATTTGTATTGCGTTTGTATAAGTGAGAATAACACATTGCCCGCAGGGGCATGTTTGGCCACCATTGCTCTAGAGGATAAGAATCCATGCATAAAATAGGATAGCTCTTTTGAGTGGAAAATTTGGCGTAAGTCGCTCTGTGTCACGATTTCTCCACAGGAAAAGCATGGAAAGGAAACACATAGTGGTCATCCATGGAAAACTACCACTCTTAAAGATCGTCAGATGATTAAATTGCTCAAAATCGGCCCACGAAGGATGTCAATGGCCGTTTCCAGTCTCGGGTGACTCTGTTGGAGTTCACAATTGTAATTTGCTTGGAAAATTATTCACAAACGAAACCCACATTAGTAGAGTCAACAAAAAGAACCGCCTTGAATTTGAGAAATGTTTTAAGCATTGGTCAGATGATGCTGTAAATGCTTGGCATATAATTGCAAAAATTTCGCTTCTTTCACCACGCCAAATTGTTCGTCATATCTAAACTGTTGACCGAAGAGTATGTCTTTGTCTTGGCCATCTCGTAAGAACTTTATGTCATCGGAGCCAAATAAATGTTACTTTCTCACGTCGTCACATAGGACCTTAACTCGCTGTTCACTTGATCAATGTTGCACAGTGGGGCAGAATCGAAATTTTTTGGAAATAAATCTGGCATTTCTAAACGGCTGATCCGATCGGGATAAAATTTGGCGTGAGCGTAGCCAAGGAGTATTCGAGTTTAAGTTTTGAAGATGACATGTAAAATTTTTAAACTCGTGCCATTTTTTTTTTTTTTCACCCAAATACAAAGATTTTTATATTTTCTGAAATATAGATCTTGAAAAAACATGCTTGGACATACTACTTATCTCTTATAATATCCGAGTTATAGGCATTTAAAAATTTAGTGATACAAAATTTACCATACCTTGGTCCGCCTTTTTTGAATACCGGGCGTAATTTTGGACAACAAAATTTCCAATAATATACAAAAAATTTCAGATCAATATCATTTACAGATCCAAAAATATACGTTTTTTAATTTAAAAATTCAAAAAATTTTTTTGCCAAAAATGTGTCTTAACTCTTTTATTAATAAAATAAAATTTTCTTTAAGAACATTTAACAATTTTATAGTTTTCTAAAAGGTATCTTTAACTTGTCCTATTTTTTGAAAATGTTGCCACTGCGTCCTTCCGAATATGACCTATTTTTTATCAAAACTTCAACTTTGGGCGACATGTTCTAAAATCCCAAAGCTGGGATCAGAAAACTGAAAGCAGTTTTGGAAACCTCAATATGTTTTCTATTTATTCCAAAAGTATTTTTCCAGCCCTGAAAGAAATGTGGACCCTATGTGCAATTTGCATTTTCTTATTTGAAATGACAAATTTAACAAGCGTTGAAAATTTCATTGAGTTTTGTTCATAAATAAAGATTTTGTCATATATTACATATTTGTTTAATTTCTAAAACTATGATTTATATCAAAATTTTAATAGGGTCGCAGATAGCTACAACAATTTAGTCCATATTTATCCCTTAATATCTTTTTTTAGTTAGATATGGAAATTCTCGATTCTTTACAAAAATTTTCAAGCCAATATCTCAATTACATTCAAAAATATGTTCATTTAAACCTGTATCCTTTAATTTCATATTTTTCATATTTTAATATTAAATATGACAGAACATATTTAAATCTTATATTTACCTATTTTCTATTTGTTTGCTTATCCTTATAATTGAAAGGTCCTATTATGCTTAAATTTTCAGAAATTTATAACTATTTTTTACCTAAATCATTTCGTTCTGTTTCGTTTATGATCATGTAGGTAAAAATATACAGGTAATGATAATTTCGATTCATTCACTAATAAGAAATATCAATGACTGAATTACAGGTTATAGTAATATAGTCCTAAATGTTAATAGGTAGACAATTAGTAATTTTTTACTTTGGAATACCTGTATCGGAAATGACAAGAATTGGTATATAAGTAAACTTCTCAGATTTTAAGTACCATATTTAATAAATCTACAATGAAGATTACATTAAAGTACGAAGAGTTGTGTTCCGTTTTATGGAGTGTATCTTCAAAAGGGCCAGAAAGAATTGAAGACATTTCAAATTATATAAAAACTACATATAGTAGAAAAGTAGACAAAACAGGCATAACAAAAATTGAAAACTTTTTGATGTAAAAAGTAAGTCTGTGGATGGAAATCAAAAGAAATTTCGATTAAAATTTTGTAGTTGGTTGGAAACTACTACGGAAATCTCAACTTACAACACATCAACAGGAGCGCCTTGCAAGTCATACGAAGACTTATGTTCAAGGTCAAAAAAAAGAGGGTCACACAAAAACTTTTTTCAATCTCAAATGAGGAAATTGCTGATACATTTAACGAAATGCTGAAAAAAGAAAACCAACCTATGGATGCCGTACATATTGCAACTATTCTTCCTAATGCATCACCAAAACGACTTAAGCGAATTGTGGAAAGTATACCAACTCCAACATCACAATCAAATTTTACTGAAGAGGAAGCAATAGCGCTTATATTGGAACTGGGTCTCAGTCGAAATAAGTACCAAATATTAAGGAAAGCTCTGCATGAAAAAGGACACAATATATTACCATCATACAAGGCAATCCAGGAAAAAAAACAAACTATCCTACCATCACCTATTGCTGTTAATGATGTGGAAGCTTGTATTGATATATCATCTTTGCTCGAAAACACAGCATCAAGTATTGTGTCAGACTTTTCAGAAAACCAACTAAGGAAAATTCATAACTGTGATGTTGTGAAATTCATTTGAAGATATATGGATCAATACAACTCCGGGTTCAAAAAATTTTTGTAGACCCATTGGATTTGAATATATAAAGGAGTCAAAGAAAACAACAAAAGATTTAGTGCAATATTTAAAAGATGAAATAAATGCACTGGAGCCCATTTGCATAAAAATAAAGGAATTCTCTATTAACGTATCATATCAGCTAAGTTTAACAATGATTGATGGAAAGCAATGCCATAACAGAAACTTCTTCCTTCTGGAGATGCTCAATATGTAATGAGAAAAAGTCGCAATTCTCAAATATAAACAAAAGCAGAAGTATTAATGAAGAAGTCCTGTCTTTCGGAATTTCACCACTTTATGCCAGAATACAATTTTTGGATTACTTTTTACACATAGCATACGACCTCAAATATAGAAGTGTGCCAGAGAATCTTACTAAATCAACAAAAAATAATGAAGAATTGAAAGAACTGAGAGCTGCGGAAAAAAGCAGAATCCAAGAAGAATTTAAAGTTCAGATGGGATTAAACATCGACAAACCACTTCCAAGTTGCGGTAGTACAAATGACGGTAATACGGCGAGAAGGTTTTTTCGTGATTTTGAAATTACTTGAAAAATAACTGGAATCGACAAGGAGTTGCTTCGAAGAGTTAACACTATTTTAATGGCACTGAATAGTAAACATAAAATTAATGGAAATCGATTTGGGGAATATATATCTGAAATTTCTAAATTACTTGTATCTCTGTACCCATGGAGGGAACTAACACCAACAGTACACAAAGTATTGTGTCATGGTCAAATAATAATTGAATCGAATATTCTTCCACTTGGAGAGTTAACAGAAGAAGCCCAGGAAGCGAGGAATCGAGATTTTAAGCATGTTCAACTATTCAGCTCAAGAAAATGCTCCAGGCAATCACAGAATGAAGATATTTTTAATAGTTTACTTCTATCTTCTGATCCTGTTCTTTCAACTATGCGAAAAAGATGGATTTGTTATGAAACTCTATCATCTCAAAACAAGGAAGATTTAAAGGACTTATATTACCTTCTGGATATGTATACCGATATGACAGATTATTTTGTAGAAAATAAGTAGTGTTAGGAATTAATTAGAAGTAGGTTGTAAGAATTAATTGTATTATGTTTAAGATAAACAGTTCAAATAAAAAAAGCTATTATACTATCTGATGATATTGTATTGAATTGTGTTTTATATTTCGGTGGGCGGGAAAGGTGGTTTGTGTGGGGTGATTTAGGTGTTGTTGTGCGTGGCTCATAATAAAATTATAATTTTTTTATTGTATATACAATGTTATAGTCTTTAATAAAATAATTAACTAAATAATTTTTAAAAATTGTCCAAATATTTTATTCAACACCAAATGTATGTTCTGTCATACTTAATACTAAAATATGAAAAAGATGAAATTAAAGGACACAGGTTTAAATGAACATATTTTTGAATGTAATTGAGATATTGGCTTGAAAATTTTAGTAAAGAATCGAGAATGTAGCTATCTGCGACCCTATTAAAATTTTGATATAAATCATAGTTTTAGAAATTAAACAAATATGTAATATATGACAAAATCTTTATTTATGAACAAAACTCAATGAAATTTTCAACGCTTGTTAAATTTGTCATTTCAAATAAGAAAATGCAAAAAAAAAAATGAAAAGGTCAAAGGGCATCCCGCAATTCCCAAAAATAGGAATGAAAATCCCAAAAATTGGATTTTTTACTTTTTTGCCCATAGGGTCCACATTTCTTTCAGGGCTAAATGGTTAAAATATTATTTGTTTATTAAAAGAAATTTTTTATATGGATTTTTTATTTGGATTATTTCGAGATATTTACATATTTATTTAAACTTTTTAAAATTAAAAACAAAATTAAAAATTAGAATCTGAATTTAAGCATTCATCACTCAATGAATTATTTAAAGCTAAAAAATTGTTCATAGATTCATTTGTTAACATATACACACTTCTCTATGTCTTTAAGCGTTGTTATGGTATTTTTTTGTTTAGTATCTCTCATATTTGTGACTACCGGATCCGAGGATAGTAATACAAAACTCATTAAGTCTTTATTTGTATGTGACCGTGATGTTTTTCTAGTGTGGGATAAACGATCCATTTATAATATCTGTCTATACGAGATAATCTACATACATATTTAAGATACTATTTATAATTTAAAGTAATGTTTCAATTTGTTTCCAATATTAATGTAATACATAGGACAATGTTTTCTATTTTAATAAAATAAATCTACATATTTCTATTTTAATAATATAATAAATGAAAGAACATGCAACTTTTTTTGTTAATTGTGTTTTTATTAAAAATATTTCATTTATATTTTACTATCTATTCAATTTAAATTAAATTTTGAACTTTTGAAAATAAAATTATCAAAAAATTTAATTTAAAAATATTCTAAATTTCTTTTTTAATTTCAATAAATAACTATATTAACTTTAAAAACAAAAGAAAAAAAACTATATTTTACATACTTTTGTTATATCATCCATCAAAATTAGAAAATTTTTAAATTTTGTTAAGGAAATTTCATAGCTATGTAACAATCTTAGGCAAGAGTATTTTACAAAAATATTTTTCTTCAATTTAAGACATATACTTGGTTATCAGAAACACAAAACAAAAATACATTTTTCCAAAATTCTGATTTTTAATACTTTTTTTTTTTACTAAACCTATCTGTAATCAACATTTTTCATCTTACTAAAATTTATTGACTTTAGAGTCCTTTTTTGATGACAAATAGTGTCATATCATTAAAATTGCACAAATATCTTAGCTTTCCAACGATATATATTTTATTAATATTCTTTACAACTATTTTTATTTTTGTAAGCGTCAGGAAAACACAACGTTTCGCTTTCAAGTTTTATTCAGAATGATCATGATTTACAAAAATGTTCACTTAACAACTAAAACTTAACGTATTTTAAACGAATACATATACTCTATCAGCTTAAGAGTGAAAGAGACAAATATATTCAATAAGAGTAAAGTATATATAAACAAATACAAATTTACAAAAAATAGAAAACCGTTAGCTTAAAGCATACAATACAAACATCTAGAGTAACATAACAAAGTAAATGAAACAAGAAGCATTAGTAGGATAACAAAACTTAAAACAAAAAGAGATAAGGGTAGTCGGCCAAAATAAACAAAAGCAAACTATAATAAATACACTCAAAAAAATACCCAAATATCCCACTATAACTCGGCCATCCTGACCATGAGATCCCCTGATCTCACATAATCCATTAGAATCTGCACGTCCTCCAAACCATGGCCGTATATTAGCCACCGCCCAAACGCCCTTGTGTGGTGTACGAGATTGTTGGAACTCTTCTGCGTCCTCAAGAAGATAACGATCATTCCTCAAGACCTTCCATATCCTATAAAGACCCTTATAATTCGGAATCAATTTACGCGATACACTCGCCGTTGAATCGAAGTTCTTCACCATAACATAATCACCATCCCTATACAATGTTGTAGGTTTTCTCCGTTTATCGACATAAGTCTCATTATACAATTGTGATTCCTTCTGCCTTTCGGCCGCCCTCAACCTTATCGTACTAAGATCATCCTGTTTTCTGCTGTCACTCACATCAACCAAACATTCACCTAATAAATCCACTACTTTCCCGCGTTGTCCTACTCCAAACAACATAACACTCGGATGTTGCCCTATCGACCTATGTACAGTATTATTAAGAGTATACTCAACACGCTCCAGCACTGTATCCCAAAATATCCCCTTTCCCGGATCCACTAGTTTCGCCAACATAGGTCCAATCGATCTATTTACTCTCTCTACTTGACCGTTCGCCTGAGGTGATCCCGTAGCGATGAAAACATGTTCAACGTTGCAATCCTTCAGGAAATCTGCGAACTCCTATGAAGTAAAACAGGCCACGCGATCTCTTATTATGCATCTAGGACGACTATAAGATTTGAAATAATCCCTCAGAGCCACTATCGTTTCATTGACCTACCATTATCCACTGGTCCATAGTGATCAATATGTACTACATCAAATGGTTTTCCAGACTTCGGTATACTAATTACTTTAGAGGCAGTATAAACTTTAAAATGCAAAATCTCCCAATTTTGACAAAACTTTTCAAAACGAAGTATGTCATATAATTCTATGGCCCAAAATTAAGTTTACGTGTTTCGGCGTTTTTCTGTGTCATTTTGAAAGTTGAATTTTTACTTACAGTGTAATTATATGTCTAATAAATCTTTCTATAAAAAGTATTCATACATTCATTTGTAGTGGCTTTTGAAAATATTCTCTGTGTATCATTTCATAAAGAGAGCAACTAAATTAAATTGTTTTTGTTTTGTTGCTGAGAATATTTGTATTGCGTTTGTATAAGTGAGAATAACACATTGCCCGCAGGGGCATGTTTGGCCACCATTGCTCTAGAGGATAAGAATCCATGCTTAAAATAGGATAGCTCTTTTGAGTGGAAAATTTGGCGTAAGTCGCTCTGTGTCACGATTTCTCCACAGGAAAAGCATGGAAAGGAAACACATAGTGGTCATCCATGGAAAACTACCACTCTTAAAGATCGTCAGATGATTAAATTGCTCAAAATCGGCCCACGAAGGATGTCAATGGCCGTTTCCAGTCTCGGGTGACTCTGTTGGAGTTCACAATTGTAATTTGCTTGGAAAATTATTCACAAACGAAACCCACATTAGTAGAGTCAACAAAAAGAACCGCCTTGAATTTGAGAAATGTTTTAAGCATTGGTCAGATGATGCTGTAAATGCTTGGCATATAATTGCAAAAATTTCGCTTCTTTCACCACGCCAAATTGTTCGTCATATCTAAACTGTTGACCGAAGAGTATGTCTTTGTCTTAGCCATCTCGTAAGAACTTTATGTCATCGGAGCCAAATAAATGTTACTTTCTCACGTCGTCACATAGGACCTTAACTCGCTGTTCACTTGATCAATGTTGCACAGTGGGGCAGAATCGAAATTTTTTGGAAATAAATCTGGCATTTCTAAACGGCTGATCCGATCGGGATAAAATTTGGCGTGAGCGTAGCCAAGGAGTATTCGAGTTTAAGTTTTGAAGATGACATGTAAAATTTTTAAACTCGTGCCATTTTTTTTTTTTCACCCAAATACAAAGATTTTTATATTTTCTGAAATATAGATCTTGAAAAAACATGCTTGGACATACTACTTATCTCTTATAATATCCGAGTTATAGGCATTTAAAAATTTAGTGATACAAAATTTACCATACCTTGGTCCGCCTTTTTTGAATACCGGGCGTAATTTTGGACAACAAAATTTCCAATAATATACAAAAAATTTCAGATCAATATCATTTACAGATCCAAAAATATACGTTTTTTAATTTAAAAATTCAAAAATTTTTTTTGCCAAAAATGTGTCTTAACTCTTTTATTAATAAAATAAAATTTTCTTTAAGAACATTTAACAATTTTATAGTTTTCTAAAAGGTATCTTTACGCAGAACGCTTTGGCGTAAAAAACTTGTCCTATTTTTTGAAAATGTTGCCACTGCGTCCTTCCGAATATGACCTATTTTTTATCAAAACTTCAACTTTGGGCGACATGTTCTAAAATCCCAAAGCTGGGATCAGAAAACTGAAAGCAGTTTTGGAAACCTCAATATGTTTTCTATTTATTCCAAAAGTATTTTTCCAGCCCTGAAAGAAATGTGGACCCTATGGGCAAAAAAGTAAAAAATCCAATTTTTGGGATTTTCATTCCTATTTTTGGGAATTGCGGGATGCCCTTTGACCTTTTCAATTTTTTTTGCATTTTCTTATTTGAAATGACAAATTTAACAAGCGTTGAAAATTTCATTGAGTTTTGTTCATAAATAAAGATTTTGTCATATATTACATATTTGTTTAATTTCTAAAACTATGATTTATATCAAAATTTTAATAGGGTCGCAGATAGCTACAACAATTTAGTCCATATTTATCCCTTAATATCTTTTTTTTAGTTAGATATGGAAATTCTCGATTCTTTACAAAAATTTTCAAGTCAATATCTCAATTACATTCAAAAATATGTTCATTTAAACCTGTATCCTTTAATTTCATATTTTTCATATTTTAGTATTAAATACCCAGCAAAAAATAATTGATGTCATACTTTACAAACTACATCTTAATCACATCTTAAAATGCGATTACATATTTTTCACTTTTATAAACCAAATATTTCCTTACAAATGAAACCCCAGTTAAAAGTGAGGAAATAGATGTGGAAAAGTCATTACAAATAACATATTTGAAGTACATCAAGATTTGGTGAAAGAGTAGTGAAATTTACATAAGCGTGTCATTAAGAGAATGTGTTTTATTTTTGACATCCAAATATCGGATTTTTACTGCTTCTAAAAATAAGATCAGATGTAGTTCAAAGCTGCCAAAAATGAACAACATCCCTCCAATGACACGCTAATGTAAAATTCATAGGTTTTACACCCGAATTTGAAGCACTTCGGGTTACTAGTTGTGATGAAAATTCTACATCTTTTTCCACACTTTTTTTGCTGGGTATGACTGAACATATTTAAATCTTATATTTACCTATTTTCTATTTGTTTGCTTATCCTTATAATTGAAAGGTCCTATTATGCTTAAATTTTCAGAAATTTATAACTATTTTTTACCTAAATCATTTCGTTCTGTTTCGTTTATGATCATGTAGGTAAAAATATACAGGTAATGATAATTTCGATTCATTCACTAATAAGAAATATCAATGACTGAATTACAGGTTATAGTAATATAGTCCTAAATGTTAATAGGTAGACAATTAGTAATTTTTTACTTTGGAATACCTGTATCGGAAATGACAAGAATTGGTATATAAGTAAACTTCTCAGATTTTAAGTACCATATTTAATAAATCTACAATGAAGATTACATTAAAGTACGAAGAGTTGTGTTCCGTTTTATGGAGTGTATCTTCAAAAGGGCCAGAAAGAATTGAAGACATTTCAAATTATATAAAAACTACATATAGTAGAAAAGTAGACAAAACAGGCATAACAAAAATTGAAAACTTTTTGATGTAAAAAGTAAGTCTGTGGATGGAAATCAAAAGAAATTTCGATTAAAATTTTGTAGTTGGTTGGAAACTACTACGGAAATCTCAACTTACAACACATCAACAGGAGCGCCTTGCAAGTCATACGAAGACTTATGTTCAAGGTCAAAAAAAAGAGGGTCACACAAAAACTTTTTTCAATCTCAAATGAGGAAATTGCTGATACATTTAACGAAATGCTGAAAAAAGAAAACCAACCTATGGATGCCGTACATATTGCAACTATTCTTCCTAATGCATCACCAAAACGACTTAAGCAAATTGTGGAAAGTATACCAACTCAAACATCACAATCAAATTTTACTGAAGAGGAAGCAATAGCGCTTATGTTGGAACTGGTTCTCAGTCGAAATAAGTACCAAATATTAAGGAAAGCTCTGCATGAAAAAGGACACAATATATTACCATCATACAAGGCAATCCAGGAAAAAAAACAAACTATCCTACCATCACCTATTGCTGTTAATGATGTGGAAGCTTGTATTGATATATCATCTTTGCTCGAAAACACAGCATCAAGTATTGTGTCAGACTTTTCAGAAAACCAACTAAGGAAAATTCATAACTGTGATGTTGTGAAATTCATTTGAAGATATATGGATCAATACAACTCCGGGTTCAAAAAATTTTTGTAGACCCATTGGATTTGAATATATAAAGGAGTCAAAGAAAACAACAAAAGATTTAGTGCAATATTTAAAAGATGAAATAAATGCACTGGAGCCCATTTGCATAAAAATAAAGGAATTCTCTATTAACGTATCATATCAGCTAAGTTTAACAATGATTGATGGAAAGCAATGCCATAACAGAAACTTCTTCCTTCTGGAGATGCTCAATATGTAATGAGAAAAAGTCGCAATTCTCAAATATTAACAAAAGCAGAAGTATTAATGAAGAAGTCCTGTCTTTCGGAATTTCACCACTTTATGCCAGAATACAATTTTTGGATTACTTTTTACACATAGCATACGACCTCAAATATAGAAGTGTGCCAGAGAATCTTACTAAATCAACAAAAAATAATGAAGAATTGAAAGAACTGAGAGCTGCGGAAAAAAGCAGAATCCAAGAAGAATTTAAAGTTCAGATGGGATTAAACATCGACAAACCACTTCCAAGTTGCGGTAGTACAAATGACGGTAATACGGCGAGAAGGTTTTTTCGTGATTTTGAAATTACTTGAAAAATAACTGGAATCGACAAGGAGTTGCTTCGAAGAGTTAACACTATTTTAATGGCACTGAATAGTAAACATAAAATTAATGGAAATCGATTTGGGGAATATATATCTGAAATTTCTAAATTACTTGTATCTCTGTACCCATGGAGGGAACTAACACCAACAGTACACAAAGTATTGTGTCATGGTCAAATAATAATTGAATCGAATATTCTTCCACTTGGAGAGTTAACAGAAGAAGCCCAGGAAGCGAGGAATCGAGATTTTAAGCATGTTCAACTATTCAGCTCAAGAAAATGCTACAGGCAATCACAGAATGAAGATATTTTTAATAGTTTACTTCTATCTTCTGATCCTGTTCTTTCAACTATGCGAAAAAGATGGATTTGTTATGAAACTCTATCATCTCAAAACAAGGAAGATTTAAAGGACTTATATTACCTTCTGGATATGTATACCGATATGACAGATTATTTTGTAGAAAATAAGTAGTGTTAGGAATTAATTATAAGTAGGTTGTAAGAATTAATTGTATTATGTTTAAGATAAACAGTTCAAATAAAAAAAGCTATTATACTATCTGATGATATTGTATTAAATTGTGTTTTATATTTCGGTGGGCGGGAAAGGTGGTTTGTGTGGGGTGATTTAGGTGTTGTTGTGCGTGGCTCATAATAAAATTATAATTTTTTTATTGTATATACAATGTTATAGTCTTTAATAAAATAATTAACTAAATAATTTTTAAAAATTGTCCAAATATTTTATTCAACACCAAATGTATGTTCTGTCATACTTAATACTAAAATATGAAAAAGATGAAATTAAAGGACACAGGTTTAAATGAACATATTTTTGAATGTAATTGAGATATTGGCTTGAAAATTTTAGTAAAGAATCGAGAATGTAGCTATCTGCGACCCTATTAAAATTTTGATATAAATCATAGTTTTAGAAATTAAACAAATATGTAATATATGACAAAATCTTTATTTATGAACAAAACTCAATGAAATTTTCAACGCTTGTTAAATTTGTCATTTCAAATAAGAAAATGCAAAAAAAAAAATGAAAAGGTCAAAGGGCATCCCGCAATTCCCAAAAATAGGAATGAAAATCCCAAAAATTGGATTTTTTACTTTTTTGCCCATAGGGTCCACATTTCTTTCAGGGCTAAATGGTTAAAATATTATTTGTTTATTAAAAGAAATTTTTATATGGATTTTTTATTTGGATTATTTCGAGATATTTACATATTTATTTAAACTTTTTAAAATTAAAAACAAAATTAAAAATTAGAATCTGAATTTAAGCATTCATCACTCAATGAATTATTTAAAGCTAAAAAATTGTTCATAGATTCATTTGTTAACATATACACACTTCTCTATGTCTTTAAGCGTTGTTATGGTATTTTTTTGTTTAGTATCTCTCATATTTGTGACTACCGGATCCGAGGATAGTAATACAAAACTCATTAAGTCTTTATTTGTATGTGACCGTGATGTTTTTCTAGTGTGGGATAAACGATCCATTTATAATATCTGTCTATACGAGATAATCTACATACATATTTAAGATACTATTTATAATTTAAAGTAATGTTTCAATTTGTTTCCAATATTAATGTAATACATAGGACAATGTTTTCTATTTTAATAAAATAAATCTACATATTTCTATTTTAATAATATAATAAATGAAAGAACATGCAACTTTTTTTGTTAATTGTGTTTTTATTAAAAATATTTCATTTATATTTTACTATCTATTCAATTTAAATTAAATTAAATTTTGAACTTTTGAAAATAAAATTATCAAAAAATTTAATTTAAAAATATTCTAAATTTCTTTTTTAATTTCAATAAATAACTATATTAACTTTAAAAACAAAAGAAAAAAAACTATATTTTACATACTTTTGTTATATCATCCATCAAAATTAGAAAATTTTTAAATTTTGTTAAGGAAATTTCATAGCTATGTAACAATCTTAGGCAAGAGTATTTTACAAAAATATTTTTCTTCAATTTAAGACATATACTTGGTTATCAGAAACACAAAACAAAAATACATTTTTCCAAAATTCTGATTTTTAATACTTTTTTTTTACTAAACCTATCTGTAATCAACATTTTTCATCTTACTAAAATTTATTGACTTTAGAGTCCTTTTTTGATGACAAATAGTGTCATATCATTAAAATTGCACAAATATCTTAGCTTTCCAACGATATATATTTTATTAATATTCTTTACAACTATTTTTATTTTTGTAAGCGTCAGGAAAACACAACGTTTCGCTTTCAAGTTTTATTCAGAATGATCATGATTTACAAAAATGTTCACTTAACAACTAAAACTTAACGTATTTTAAACGAATACATATACTCTATCAGCTTAAGAGTGAAAGAGACAAATATATTCAATAAGAGTAAAGTATATATAAACAAATACAAATTTACAAAAAATAGAAAACCGTTAGCTTAAAGCATACAATACAAACATCTAGAGTAACATAACAAAGTAAATGAAACAAGAAGCATTAGTAGGATAACAAAACTTAAAACAAAAAGAGATAAGGGTAGTCGGCCAAAATAAACAAAAGCAAACTATAATAAATACACTCAAAAAATACCCTGTAGTACTATACCAAATATCCCACTATAACTCGGCCATCCTGACCATGAGATCCCCTGATCTCACATAATCCATTAGAATCTGCACGTCCTCCAAACCATGGCCGTATATTAGCCACCGCCCAAACGCCCTTGTGTGGTGTACGAGATTGTTGGAACTCTTCTGCGTCCTCAAGAAGATAACGATCATTCCTCAAGACCTTCCATATCCTATAAAGACCCTTATAATTCGGAATCAATTTACGCGATACACTCGCCGTTGAATCGAAGTTCTTCACCATAACATAATCACCATCCCTATACAATGTTGTAGGTTTTCTCCGTTTATCGACATAAGTCTCATTATACAATTGTGATTCCTTCTGCCTTTCGGCTGCCCTCAACCTTATCGTACTAAGATCATCCTGTTTTCTGCTGTCACTCACATCAACCAAACATTCACCTAATAAATCCACTACTTTCCCGCGTTGTCCTACTCCAAACAACATAACACTCGGATGTTGCCCTATCGACCTATGTACAGTATTATTAAGAGTATACTCAACACGTTCCAGCACTGTATCCCAAAATATCCCCTTTCCCGGATCCACTAGTTTCGCCAACATAGGTCCAATCGATCTATTTACTCTCTCTACTTGACCGTTCGCCTGAGGTGATCCCGTAGCGATGAAAACATGTTCAACGTTGCAATCCTTCAGGAAATCTGCGAACTCCTATGAAGTAAAACAGGCCACGCGATCTCTTATTATGCATCTAGGACGACTATAAGATTTGAAATAATCCCTCAGAGCCACTATCGTTTCATTGACCTACCATTATCCACTGGTCCATAGTGATCAATATGTACTACATCAAATGGTTTTCCAGACTTCGGTATACTAATTACTTTAGAGGCAGTATAAACTTTAAAATGCAAAATCTCCCAATTTTGACCAAACTTTTCAAAACGAAGTATGTCATATAATTCTATGGCCCAAAATTAAGTTTACGTGTTTCGGCGTTTTTCTGTGTCATTTTGAAAGTTGAATTTTTACTTACAGTGTAATTATATGTCTAATAAATCTTTCTATAAAAAGTATTCATACATTCATTTGTAGTGGCTTTTGAAAATATTCTCTGTGTATCATTTCATAAAGAGAGCAACTAAATTAAATTGTTTTTGTTTTGTTGCTGAGAATATTTGTATTGCGTTTGTATAAGTGAGAATAACACATTGCCCGCAGGGGCATGTTTGGCCACCATTGCTCTAGAGGATAAGAATCCATGCTTAAAATAGGATAGCTCTTTTGAGTGGAAAATTTGGCGTAAGTCGCTCTGTGTCACGATTTCTCCACAGGAAAAGCATGGAAAGGAAACACATAGTGGTCATCCATGGAAAACTACCACTCTTAAAGATCGTCAGATGATTAAATTGCTCAAAATCGGCCCACGAAGGATGTCAATGGCCGTTTCCAGTCTCGGGTGACTCTGTTGGAGTTCACAATTGTAATTTGCTTGGAAAATTATTCACAAACGAAACCCACATTAGTAGAGTCAACAAAAAGAACCGCCTTGAATTTGAGAAATGTTTTAAGCATTGGTCAGATGATGCTGTAAATGCTTGGCATATAATTGCAAAAATTTCGCTTCTTTCACCACGCCAAATTGTTCGTCATATCTAAACTGTTGACCGAAGAGTATGTCTTTGTCTTGGCCATCTCGTAAGAACTTTATGTCATCGGAGCCAAATAAATGTTACTTTCTCACGTCGTCACATAGGACCTTAACTCGCTGTTCACTTGATCAATGTTGCACAGTGGGGCAGAATCGAAATTTTTTGGAAATAAATCTGGCATTTCTAAACGGCTGATCCGATCGGGATAAAATTTGGCGTGAGCGTAGCCAAGGAGTATTCGAGTTTAAGTTTTGAAGATGACATGTAAAATTTTTAAACTCGTGCCATTTTTTTTTTTTTTCACCCAAATACAAAGATTTTTATATTTTCTGAAATATAGATCTTGAAAAAACATGCTTGGACATACTACTTATCTCTTATAATATCCGAGTTATAGGCATTTAAAAATTTAGTGATACAAAATTTACCATACCTTGGTCCGCCTTTTTTGAATACCGGGCGTAATTTTGGACAACAAAATTTCCAATAATATACAAAAAATTTCAGATCAATATCATTTACAGATCCAAAAATATACGTTTTTTAATTTAAAAATTCAAAAAATTTTTTTGCCAAAAATGTGTCTTAACTCTTTTATTAATAAAATAAAATTTTCTTTAAGAACATTTAACAATTTTATAGTTTTCTAAAAGGTATCTTTACGCAGAACGCTTTGGCGTAAAAAACTTGTCCTATTTTTTGAAAATGTTGCCACTGCGTCCTTCCGAATATGACCTATTTTTTATCAAAACTTCAACTTTGGGCGACATGTTCTAAAATCCCAAAGCTGGGATCAGAAAACTGAAAGCAGTTTTGGAAACCTCAATATGTTTTCTATTTATTCCAAAAGTATTTTTCCAGCCCTGAAAGAAATGTGGACCCTATGGGCAAAAAAGTAAAAAATCCAATTTTTGGGATTTTCATTCCTATTTTTGGGAATTGCGGGATGCCCTTTGACCTTTTCAATTTTTTTTTTGCATTTTCTTATTTGAAATGACAAATTTAACAAGCGTTGAAAATTTCATTGAGTTTTGTTCATAAATAAAGATTTTGTCATATATTACATATTTGTTTAATTTCTAAAACTATGATTTATATCAAAATTTTAATAGGGTCGCAGATAGCTACAAACAATTTAGTCCATATTTATCCCTTAATATCTTTTTTTTAGTTAGATATGGAAATTCTCGATTCTTTACAAAAATTTTCAAGTCAATATCTCAATTACATTCAAAAATATGTTCATTTAAACCTGTATCCTTTAATTTCATATTTTTCATATTTTAGTATTAAATATGACTGAACATATTTAAATCTTATATTTACCTATTTTCTATTTGTTTGCTTATCCTTATAATTGAAAGGTCCTATTATGCTTAAATTTTCAGAAATTTATAACTATTTTTTACCTAAATCATTTCGTTCTGTTTCGTTTATGATCATGTAGGTAAAAATATACAGGTAATGATAATTTCGATTCATTCACTAATAAGAAATATCAATGACTGAATTACAGGTTATAGTAATATAGTCCTAAATGTTAATAGGTAGACAATTAGTAATTTTTTACTTTGGAATACCTGTATCGGAAATGACAAGAATTGGTATATAAGTAAACTTCTCAGATTTTAAGTACCATATTTAATAAATCTACAATGAAGATTACATTAAAGTACGAAGAGTTGTGTTCCGTTTTATGGAGTGTATCTTCAAAAGGGCCAGAAAGAATTGAAGACATTTCAAATTATATAAAAACTACATATAGTAGAAAAGTAGACAAAACAGGCATAACAAAAATTGAAAACTTTTTGATGTAAAAAGTAAGTCTGTGGATGGAAATCAAAAGAAATTTCGATTAAAATTTTGTAGTTGGTTGGAAACTACTACGGAAATCTCAACTTACAACACATCAACAGGAGCGCCTTGCAAGTCATACGAAGACTTATGTTCAAGGTCAAAAAAAAGAGGGTCACACAAAAACTTTTTTCAATCTCAAATGAGGAAATTGCTGATACATTTAACGAAATGCTGAAAAAAGAAAACCAACCTATGGATGCCGTACATATTGCAACTATTCTTCCTAATGCATCACCAAAACGACTTAAGCGAATTGTGGAAAGTATACCAACTCAAACATCACAATCAAATTTTACTGAAGAGGGAAGCAATAGCGCTTATGTTGGAACTGGGTCTCAGTCGAAATAAGTACCAAATATTAAGGAAAGCTCTGCATGAAAAAGGACACAATATATTACCATCATACAAGGCAATCCAGGAAAAAAAACAAACTATCCTACCATCACCTATTGCTGTTAATGATGTGGAAGCTTGTATTGATATATCATCTTTGCTCGAAAACACAGCATCAAGTATTGTGTCAGACTTTTCAGAAAACCAACTAAGGAAAATTCATAACTGTGATGTTGTGAAATTCATTTGAAGATATATGGATCAATACAACTCCGGGTTCAAAAAATTTTTGTAGACCCATTGGATTTGAATATATAAAGGAGTCAAAGAAAACAACAAAAGATTTAGTGCAATATTTAAAAGATGAAATAAATGCACTGGAGCCCATTTGCATAAAAATAAAGGAATTCTCTATTAACGTATCATATCAGCTAAGTTTAACAATGATTGATGGAAAGCAATGCCATAACAGAAACTTCTTCCTTCTGGAGATGCTCAATATGTAATGAGAAAAAGTCGCAATTCTCAAATATAAACAAAAGCAGAAAGTATTAATGAAGAAGTCCTGTCTTTCGGAATTTCACCACTTTATGCCAGAATACAATTTTTGGATTACTTTTTACACATAGCATACGACCTCAAATATAGAAGTGTGCCAGAGAATCTTACTAAATCAACAAAAATAATGAAGAATTGAAAGAACTGAGAGCTGCGGAAAAAAGCAGAATCCAAGAAGAATTTAAAGTTCAGATGGGATTAAACATCGACAAACCACTTCCAAGTTGCGGTAGTACAAATGGACGGTAATACGGCGAGAAGGTTTTTTCGTGATTTTGAAATTACTTGAAAAATAACTGGAATCGACAAGGAGTTGCTTCGAAGAGTTAACACTATTTTAATGGCACTGAATAGTAAACATAAAATGAATGGAAATCGATTTGGGGAATATATATCTGAAATTTCTAAATTACTTGTATCTCTGTACCCATGGAGGGAACTAACACCAACAGTACACAAAGTATTGTGTCATGGTCAAATAATAATTGAATCGAATATTCTTCCACTTGGAGAGTTAACAGAAGAAGCCCAGGAAGCGAGGAATCGAGATTTTAAGCATGTTCAACTATTCAGCTCAAGAAAATGCTCCAGGCAATCACAGAATGAAGATATTTTTAATAGTTTACTTCTATCTTCTGATCCTGTTCTTTCAACTATGCGAAAAAGATGGATTTGTTATGAAAACTCTATCATCTCAAAACAAGGAAGATTTAAAGGACTTATATTACCTTCTGGATATGTATACCGATATGACAGATTATTTTGTAGAAAATAAGTAGTGTTAGGAATTAATTATAAGTAGGTTGTAAGAATTAATTGTATTATGTTTAAGATAAACAGTTCAAATAAAAAAAGCTATTATACTATCTGATGATATTGTATTAAATTGTGTTTTATATTTCGGTGGGCGGGAAGGTGGTTTGTGTGGGGTGATTTAGGTGTTGTTGTGCGTGGCTCATAATAAATTATAATTTTTTTATTGTATATACAATGTTACAGTCTTTAATAAAATAATTAACTAAATAATTTTTAAAAATTGTCCAAATATTTTATTCAACACCAAATGTATGTTCTGTCATACTTAATACTAAAATATGAAAAAGATGAAATTAAAGGACACAGGTTTAAATGAACATATTTTTGAATGTAATTGAGATATTGGCTTGAAAATTTTAGTAAAGAATCGAGAATGTAGCTATCTGCGACCCTATTAAAATTTTGATATAAATCATAGTTTTAGAAATTAAACAAATATGTAATATATGACAAAATCTTTATTTATGAACAAAACTCAATGAAATTTTCAACGCTTGTTAAATTTGTCATTTCAAATAAGAAAATGCAAAAAAAAATAAAAAGGTCAAAGGGCATCCCGCAATTCCCAAAAATAGGAATGAAAATCCCAAAAATGGGATTTTAGAACATGTCGCCCAAAGTTGAAGTTTTGATAAAAAATAGGTCATATTCGGAAGGACGCAGTGGCAACATTTTCAAAAAATAGGACAAGTTTTTTACGCCAAAGCGTTCTGCGTAAAGATACCTTTTAGAAAACTATAAAATTGTTATATGTTCTTAAAGAAATTTTTATTTTATTAATAAAAGAGTTAAGACACATTTTTGGCAAAAAACGGCAAAAATCTAAAATTTTTTGAATTTTTAAATTAAAAAACGTATATTTTTGGATCTGTAAATGATATTGATCTGAAATTTTTTGTATATTATTGGAAATTTTATTGTCTAACTAACAAGAAAAAAATTGAGTCCATTTGGTCCAAAATTACGGTATTCAAAAAAAGGCGGATCAAGGTATGGTAAATTTTGTATCACTAAATTTTTAAATGCCTATAACTCGGATATTATAAGAGATAAGTAGTATGTCCAAGCATATCTCGTCGAGCGCTTTCAGAAATATAAAAATCTTTGTATTTGGATGAAAAACAAAAAAATGGCACCTGCGGGGTTCATCTTCAAAACTTAAACTCGAATACTCCTTGGCTACGCTCACCGCAGCCGTTTAGAAATGCCAGATTTATTTCCAAAAAATTTCGATTCTGCCCCATTCTGTGATGTTGATACGTTTCGTAATATCACGGATTTTTTTGACTCTGCTAATGACTTAGTAAAACGTTTTCTAAGCAAATTACAGTTTATTAGACTTTCCGCGAGCAATGTGAACTCCAATAGAGTCACCTACATACATATGTATATGTATATTTGAGAAACTGGCAATGCACAGTGGACCAAACGCCTAATCTAGCGCGCTGTTCTGTTTTACTCGACATAGAAAGCACTTAGAAATCTGAAATTTGGTATGTGACTAAAAAATTAAATGAGCTACAATATCGATGGAATGTAAATAATATTTGAAAGGCTTGGCACATATTATAAGTGTGTCAAAATACAATATACTGAAAGGAAGCTTTTATTACACATTTTCTCTATATAAACTTTGTTTGAAGTATCCGATTTTCTTGAAATATTCGGACGTTGTTGAAGTATTTCTCGTCGGACACTTTTTGTTCTGAATCTTTAAAGGTGCTACGCACAGCACGTTGTCCCCATACAATTAATGGACAAAAGTAGAAGGAGTCATCGTAGATAAATAAAATTTGGTACACAAGTACGCCTTTACCAAGTTAGTTAGTTTGAAAGGAGGATGTATATACATCAAATCCGAAGAAATACACCTAGGCCTCTATCGGGCCTGTTCTGCGCTCCTTAACCAGTGCCTCAGGTGGGAATCGAACCCACCACCGGTCTACCAGACTAGAACACTAACCACTAACCTACCGGAGGCCAAGTTAATATAAATTAAAATTTTTCAGAAAAATTGGAGCAATGATTTCGGATATGAAGGGGGTAAAAACGGGTAAATTTGGTAATATCATATCTTCTAAACGAATGTATTTATCAAAAAATGAATATTTGTGTCGTCATATGTTTGAAAAGTTAGGGGACAGGTGTATGGTCCTTTTGAAATTTAACCCATTTTGGGGTAATATGGTATATTAGTACATTTTTGGTACAATTTGTATCTTTTAAATCATTAAACATAGAAATAAAATTTAAATTATATTTTTTACCTATTAAAAATTTAAGAATACAAATTTGGTACCTTTTGAAAATTCGAACCAATTAAATGGTTAAAATATTATTGTTTATTAAAAGAAATTTTTTATATGGATTTTTTATTTGGATTATTTCGAGATATTTACATATTTATTTAAACTTTTTAAAATTAAAAACAAAATTAAAAATTAGAATCTGAATTTAAGCATTCATCACTCAATGAATTATTTAAAGCTAAAAAATTGTTCATAGATTCATTTGTTAACATATACACACTTCTCTATGTCTTTAAGCGTTGTTATGGTATTTTTTTGTTTAGTATCTCTCATATTTGTGACTACCGGATCCGAGGATAGTAATACAAAACTCATTAAGTCTTTATTTGTATGTGACCGTGATGTTTTTCTAGTGTGGGATAAACGATCCATTTATAATATCTGTCTATACGAGATAATCTACATACATATTTAAGATACTATTTATAATTTAAAGTAATGTTTCAATTTGTTTCCAATATTAATGTAATACATAGGACAATGTTTTCTATTTTAATAAAATAAATCTACATATTTCTATTTTAATAATATAATAAATGAAAGAACATGCAACTTTTTTTTGTTTAATTGTGTTTTTATTAAAAATATTTCATTTATATTTTACTATCTATTCAATTTAAATTAAATTTTGAACTTTTGAAAATAAAATTATCAAAAAATTTAATTTAAAAAATATTCTAAATTTCTTTTTTAATTTCAATAAATAACTATATTAACTTTAAAAACAAAAGAAAAAAAACTATATTTACATACTTTTGTTATATCATCCATCAAAATTAGAACATTTTTAAATTTTGTTAAGGAAATTTCATAGCTATGTAACAATCTTAGGCAAGAGTATTTTACAAAATATTTTTCTTCAATTTAAGACATATACTTGGTTATCAGAAAACACAAAACAAAAATACATTTTTCCAAAATTCTGATTTTTAATAATTTTTTTTTTACTAAACCTATCTGTAATCAACATTTTTCATCTTACTAAAAATTTATTGACTTTAGAGTCCTTTTTTGATGACAAATAGTGTCATATCATTAAAATTGCACAAATATCTTAGCTTTCCAACGATATATATTTTATTAATATTCTTTACAACTATTTTTATTTTTGTAAGCGTCAGGAAAACACAACGTTTCGCTTTCAAGTTTTATTCAGAATGATCATGATTTACAAAAATGTTCACTTAACAACTAAAACTTAACGTATTTTAAACGAATACATATACTCTATCAGCTTAAGAGTGAAAGAGACAAATATATTCAATAAGAGTAAAGTATATATAACAAATACAAATTTACAAAAAAATAGAAAACCGTTAGCTTAAAGCATACAATACAAACATCTAGAGTAACATAACAAAGTAAATGAAACAAGAAGCATTAGTAGGATAACAAAACTTAAAACAAAAAGAGATAAGGGTAGTCGGCCAAAATAAACAAAAGCAAACTATAATAAATACACTCAAAAAAATACCCTGTAGTACTATACCAAATATCCCACTATAACTCGGCCATCCTGACCATGAGATCCCCTGATCTCACATAATCCATTAGAATCTGCACGTCCTCCAAACCATGGCCGTATATTAGCCACCGCCCAAACGCCCCTTGTGTGGTGTACGAGATTGTTGGAACTCTTCTGCGTCCTCAAGAAGATAACGATCATTCCTCAAGACCTTCCATATCCTATAAAGACCCTTATAATTCGGAATCAATTTACGCGATACACCGCCGTTGAATCGAAGTTCTTCACCATAACATAATCACCATCCCTATACAATGTTGTAGGTTTTTCTCCGTTTATCGACATAAGTCTCATTATACAATTGTGATTCCTTCTGGCCTTTCGGCCGCCCTCAACCTTATCGTACTAAGATCATCCTGTTTTCTGCTGTCACTCACATCAACCAAAACATTCACCTAATAAATCCACTACTTTCCCGCGTTGTCCTACTCCAAACAACATAACACTCGGATGTTGCCCTATCGACCTATGTACAGTATTATTAAGAGTATACTCAACACGTTCCAGCACTGTATCCCAAAATATCCCCTTTCCCGGATCCACTAGTTTCGCCAACATAGGTCCAATCGATCTATTTACTCTCTCTATGACCGTTCGCCTGAGGTGATCCCGTAGCGATGAAAACATGTTCAACGTTGCAATCCTTCAGGAAATCTGCGAACTCCTATGAAGTAAAACAGGCCACGCGATCTCTTATTATGCATCTAGGACGACTATAAGATTTGAAATAATCCCTCAGAGCCACTATCGTTTCATTGACCTACCATTATCCACTGGTCCATAGTGATCAATATGTACTACATCAAATGGTTTTCCAGACTTCGGTATACTAATTACTTTAGAGGCAGTATAAACTTTAAAATGCAAAATCTCCCAATTTTGACCAAACTTTTCAAAACGAAGTATGTCATATAATTCTATGGCCCAAAATTAAGTTTACGTGTTTCGGCGTTTTTCTGTGTCATTTTGAAAGTTGAATTTTTACTTACAGTGTAATTATATGTCTAATAAATCTTTCTATAAAAAGTATTCATACATTCATTTGTAGTGGCTTTTGAAAATATTCTCTGTGTATCATTTCATAAAGAGAGCAACTAAATTAAATTGTTTTTGTTTTGTTGCTGAGAATATTTGTATTGCGTTTGTATAAGTGAGAATAACACATTGCCCGCAGGGGCATGTTTGGCCACCATTGCTCTAGAGGATAAGAATCCATGCTTAAAATAGGATAGCTCTTTTGAGTGGAAAATTTGGCGTAAGTCGCTCTGTGTCACGATTTCTCCACAGGAAAAGCATGGAAAGGAAACACATAGTGGTCATCCATGGAAAACTACCACTCTTAAAGATCGTCAGATGATTAAATTGCTCAAAATCGGCCCACGAAGGATGTCAATGGCCGTTTCCAGTCTCGGGTGACTCTGTTGGAGTTCACAATTGTAATTTGCTTGGAAAATTATTCACAAACGAAACCCACATTAGTAGAGTCAACAAAAAGAACCGCCTTGAATTTGAGAAATGTTTTAAGCATTGGTCAGATGATGCTGTAAATGCTTGGCATATAATTGCAAAAATTTCGCTTCTTTCACCACGCCAAATTGTTCGTCATATCTAAACTGTTGACCGAAGAGTATGTCTTTGTCTTAGCCATCTCGTAAGAACTTTATGTCATCGGAGCCAAATAAATGTTACTTTCTCACGTCGTCACATAGGACCTTAACTCGCTGTTCACTTGATCAATGTTGCACAGTGGGGCAGAATCGAAATTTTTTGGAAATAAATCTGGCATTTCTAAACGGCTGATCCGATCGGGATAAAATTTGGCGTGAGCGTAGCCAAGGAGTATTCGAGTTTAAGTTTTGAAGATGACATGTAAAATTTTTAAACTCGTGCCATTTTTTTTTTTTCACCCAAATACAAAGATTTTTATATTTTCTGAAATATAGATCTTGAAAAAACATGCTTGGACATACTACTTATCTCTTATAATATCCGAGTTATAGGCATTTAAAAATTTAGTGATACAAAATTTACCATACCTTGGTCCGCCTTTTTTGAATACCGGGCGTAATTTTGGACAACAAAATTTCCAATAATATACAAAAAATTTCAGATCAATATCATTTACAGATCCAAAATATACGTTTTTTAATTTAAAAATTCAAAAAATTTTTTTGCCAAAAATGTGTCTTAACTCTTTTATTAATAAAATAAAATTTTCTTTAAGAACATTTAACAATTTTATAGTTTTCTAAAAGGTATCTTTACGCAGAACGCTTTGGCGTAAAAAACTTGTCCTATTTTTTGAAAATGTTGCCACTGCGTCCTTCCGAATATGACCTATTTTTTATCAAAACTTCAACTTTGGGCGACATGTTCTAAAATCCCAAAGCTGGGATCAGAAAACTGAAAGCAGTTTTGGAAACCTCAATATGTTTTCTATTTATTCCAAAAGTATTTTTCCAGCCCTGAAAGAAATGTGGACCCTATGGGCAAAAAAGTAAAAAATCCAATTTTTGGGATTTTCATTCCTATTTTTGGGAATTGCGGGATGCCCTTTGACCTTTTCAATTTTTTTTTTGCATTTTCTTATTTGAAATGACAAATTTAACAAGCGTTGAAAATTTCATTGAGTTTTGTTCATAAATAAAGATTTTGTCATATATTACATATTTGTTTAATTTCTAAAACTATGATTTATATCAAAATTTTAATAGGGTCGCAGATAGCTACAACAATTTAGTCCATATTTATCCCTTAATATCTTTTTTTTAGTTAGATATGGAAATTCTCGATTCTTTACAAAAATTTTCAAGCCAATATCTCAATTACATTCAAAAATATGTTCATTTAAACCTGTATCCTTTAATTTCATATTTTTCATATTTTAGTATTAAATATGACTGAACATATTTAAATCTTATATTTACCTATTTTCTATTTGTTTGCTTATCCTTATAATTGAAAGGTCCTATTATGCTTAAATTTTCAGAAATTTATAACTATTTTTTACCTAAATCATTTCGTTCTGTTTCGTTTATGATCATGTAGGTAAAAATATACAGGTAATGATAATTTCGATTCATTCACTAATAAGAAATATCAATGACTGAATTACAGGTTATAGTAATATAGTCCTAAATGTTAATAGGTAGACAATTAGTAATTTTTTACTTTGGAATACCTGTATCGGAAATGACAAGAATTGGTATATAAGTAAACTTATCAGATTTTAAGTACCATATTTAATAAATCTACAATGAAGATTACATTAAAGTACGAAGAGTTGTGTTCCGTTTTATGGAGTGTATCTTCAAAAGGGCCAGAAAGAATTGTTAAATTAAATTTTGAACTTTTGAAAATAAAATTATCAAAAAATTTAATTTAAAAATATTCTAAATTTCTTTTTTAATTTCAATAAAAACTATATTAACTTTAAAAACAAAAGAAAAAAAAACTATATTTTACATACTTTTGTTATATCATCCATCAAAATTAGAACATTTTTAAATTTTGTTAAGGAAATTTCATAGCTATGTAACAATCTTAGGCAAGAGTATTTTACAAAAATATTTTTCTTCAATTTAAGACATAT